>NC_089214.1:6688942-6866926 GCF_963930695.1 Labrus bergylta | reverse complement strand
AGGAAGGGGAAAATGAGGGTTAGCACAGAGGCTGGAGGAGCTGCTGCTTCAAATAACACCTCTGAAAGTGCCCACACTGATGCTCAGGGAGAAGCTGTCATGTTTCTCCACAGCGTACACTGCTGGAAGAGATTGTGGTTGAAAGGAAATACGGCTTGAATCTGCTACTGGTGGTGTACCTTGTTGTAACTTTGAGCTTTTCTAAGTAACAAAGCTTTAAGTCACTCAGAAACAAACTTTAAGGAAAATACAAGACAGTTATTTATTATAGCAGAGCAAGAAATCCTTATTTCTCCATCTCCAACAGACCATTACACAAAAAAAATCAGTTTTGCCTAAGGAGCTCCACTTCTCGATGAAAGACACTTTGTCTCCCTGGCTACTAATATGCTATCGCTCCCTCTTGATTTTAATGCAACAGGATCCTGGCCTGAAGGCAGTCTGGAGGCTGTCAAAAGGCATTCCTGAAAAAATTAAGCAAGCGCTAACCAGGAAAGATGAAGAGAAGTGCGAGCATAATGAGAGTAAATTGTGACTTTTTATATTTCAAAATAACTTTCTATTGACCCAGAGTAAAAGTTTCCCCAGGAGGTAGATGAGATAAATGATAACACTGACTCTTTTTTAGGACATAAAGCTACAGCTAACAGCCAATTAGCTTAGCATGAAAACTAGTGGCAAGGGAAATATTGAAGGTAACAAAATCAGCTAACAAGTTCTTCAAAAGCTGACTAACAAACTTCTGGGTGTCACCAGGGCTATTACTTACAACACGAGGACACAGTCACAGTGATGGCCAACACGATCCACACAACGTCCATCCTGCTCAGGCAGATTGTCAGGCGGGAGTCCACAGTCGGGCCTGAGCTGTTGCAAGGCATACAGGGGTCTTGGGTTGTGGCGGGAACCTGTCTGTTTAGGAAATTCCCACTGGCTGTGGAAGGGGACTCTGAGCTGTTCCCCTGAGCGGGCATCTCCTCAACTGAGCTGTCATTGGAGAACAGCCCACCATAAGTAGTTACATTCCCCAACCCGCGTCCCAGAGGGGCATTGTCTGTGGTGTTTCCTATTACAACTTGACCCTCCATCTTAGTGGTGGTCTCGTTGGGTGAAGTTTGGTTGTTTGGGGTGATTGTTGAATTCTTGATGCTGAGATCCAGGGCTGGTGTGGATGCAGTGGAAGTTAGATTCTCTGGTGGGCTATGGACTGGAGCCTCTGTCTCCACCACCAGCATGTCAGTGGGGCGCTCGTTCCCTGCATGCACCTCCCTCAGGGTGATTGCATGGTGTGCAGTACCCCCAGCGTGCTCCCTGAGATTCGGGCGTAGTATGGGGTCAGCATCATTTGCAGAAGAGGAAAAGGGTGACAGGGAGGATCTGGGAACATACTGACGACCGGGTATAGAAGGTGCGTCCAAGCTCAACCTCTGTGGTTCTACTTTGAGTGTGTCTCCTCTGTCTGATGCAGAGCTGGACATAAGAGGAAGGGGGTCTGGAGGCCCTCCAGGAGTAGATTTCACATTTAAGTTTGGAGCTGCTGTGCTGAGAAATTCTGGGATGCTGGTGCTGGCCTGATTAGTGCTGACAGTTACTGGCCTTTGGACTTGAAGGGCTTTGACCAATTTGTGCATTTTGCCTTGGTTTACAATATCATAGCCAAGCTCCAGGGGCTGAACCACAAGACTGTCAGTGCTCACAGTGTTAGGGGTGACTATATTCGATTCATCAATGGGAGGATCAACATGAGCAGGACCAGAACTTTGGGTTGTGTGAAGCAAGGCCAAAGGTTGGACTATGGCAGTGGGGAGAATGATGCTTGATGGTTGAGTGCCTCCTTTGGATGTCCATTCCCCACTACTGGAGCCTTCTTGATGCCAGTCCAAGGGGTCAGGTTTTGGGGCAGACAGGGGGCTGCTGTGGGTGACTGCCATGGAGACAGAGTCCTGGGATGTCTGTATGAAGTACAGCTCCTGTGCTGATGACACCAGTCCTACTGGCAGTGCTAGGAATGCTAGAACACCTGCGGACAAAGAGACAGGAATCTGATGATTAGCTCATAATAACATCACATCCTATTTTCAGCTTATCTGTCGGCTTTTATCAATTCTTTCAAGGCTCTTGCTACTCATAGCTCAGAGAGAAAGTGTAAACCCTGCAGCTGAACGTTTGATGTGCAGCCTTGTCTTGCATTCATTATGCTATTAGCCTTTAATCTACTAAACTGCTGTGTTTGTCACTCACAGTTTAACTTAGTGAGTGCTTTATTAACTGAATAATTCACTAGACAAGGTTCCACTGTGTGTTTCTGTGCATGTGTAAGGTCGCCATTAGGACTTAAGAGGATCCTTTTCTTTAAACGCAGGGTACAAACAAACCTGCAGAAATGCTTAAAAAGCCCAAACAACAATTTCAAGTAACACTAAAGATAGGTAGTTACGTGAAAAAAACTTCTATATTACTTTGAATTGGTGTCATTATTATAAACAGCCAAGGAAGTCAAAATGATGTGAGGAGAAATAATAAATGCATTATCTGAAACAAATTATGAATTAAAAAATGAATTTGCACCATTAAAATTAGTCTCCATTCATGCTTACTACAGCACAAAACACCTTGTAAGGATACTTTCACAGTTGTAGCATCAAAACGGCCAACTTTGCATGCCAAAACAGTATCACAAACCCTGACAGAGTCACTTTCTGGAGATCAATCCCATAAGGAGTCTGTGTAGTGACAAGTCATTAGCAGTTGCCTGTAGGGAATATTGGTCCTATTATGTTATGCAGACAGCAAGACACTCATGGAGGGAGCAACTTGCAAAGGCTTATTAATTTCCACTTTGCTCCCTCCCTTCCTGTATTGACAATGTTAAACACAGCTGAAGTGATGTGTTAGCAGCGCTCCCAGTGGGGTGTTCCTATGTGTTCAGCTGAGAACAGAACATACTTAATTTAAGGCAGAATGAGGTTGTGTTTCATGTTTTTGCTGCAGGACGCTAAGCTGTAGACAGGGATTGGGAAAAACAGGATTCGAGGTCAATTTGAAATACTTTTTTGCCCCCAGTTTACTGAACCAATAGTGTTTAAGTTTCTTGGAAGATAGTGGTTACTTAATGGTTACTTAATGGTTACTTCATGATTACTTAGTGGTTACCTAGTAGATACTTAGTGGTTACTTAATGGTTACTTAGTGGTTAGTGGTTACTTAATGGCTACTTAGTGGTTACTTAGTGGCTACTTAGTGGTTACCTAGTACTTACTTAATGGTTACTTAGTGGTTACTTAATGGTTACTTAATGGTTACTTAGTGGTTACCTAGTGGTTACTTAATGGTTACTTAGTGGTTACTTAATGGTTACTTAGTGGTTAGTGGTTACTTAATGGCTACTTAGTGGTTACTTAATGGTTACTTAGTGGTTAGTGGTTACTTAGTGGCTACTTAGTGGTTACCTAGTACTTACTTAATGGTTACTTAGTGGTTACTTAATGGTTACTTAGTGGTTACCTAGTGGTTACTTAATGGTTACTTAATGGTTACTTAATGGTCACTTAATGGTTACTTAGTGGCTACTTAGTGGTTATCTAGTGGTTACTTAATGGTTACTTAGTGGTGACCTAGTGGTTACTTAATGGTTACTTAATGGTTACTTAGTGGTTACTTAATGGTTACATAGTGGTTACTTAGTGGTTGCCTAGTGGTTACTTAATGGTAACTTAGTGGTAACTTAGTGGTTGCCTAGGGGTTACTTAATGGTTACTTAGTGGTTACTTAATGGTTACTTAATGGTTACATAGTCGTTACTTTGTGGTTACTTCATGGTTACTTAGTGGTTAATTTATAAATCCCAGTCTAAAGCCACCAATGTGTCCTATAGGCTGTGGCCATCATTTAAATGTGTTTCTTTGGCCAGTTCATATTTCCATGATAGATAGAGGAGAAGAAGAGGGGGGAAAAAAGCACTGAATGTGTAGAAAAGGGGGTAGAAAAGGCCGGCGTAATTAATTAAAAAAACCTACCAGCCCACGTAACAGTCAATGACTAATCTCAAATTTCTTTGCCATATATTTCCCCCCTCCTCTTTTCTTTTTATTCACCCGAGGATTTAAAATACACCACAGCAGAGCAGAACAAAACGTAGCGCACTATTTAAACTCAGCCTCTGAATCATTAATCATACTCCACCATACTCAGTCACACAGACGACCAGGAAAGAGGGTCCAGACCCTGTCTTCCATTAACCAAGCCTGTCACGTCTCTAATCCACAGAGCCCACTTCAGACCTGAATCTGAGGAGATAACACACATGGCCATCTTTGATTTATGACCGCTCGTCTTTCCTGAGATGATCCTCTTGGCAGAATAATGGAACACAGACAAACCCTAACCTATAAAAGCTAAAAGTATTAGTACTATTGTTGATCATTGGCAATATGAACGGTGGTCCCATTGGGGGGACATTGAGAGGAAACAGCCCTTTGAAATGTGCACAACACGACAAGAAATGATCAACACTGAAGAAAGTGAATGATTAAAACCACAAAAAGAAAGAGAAAAAAAGTAATATCTGAATAATAAATAAAAGCATTTTGACGACAAAATCGGAAAGGTAAGTAAGTAGTATGAAACAAAGAAGCCAATTAAAAGCAATAATGTTAACAGTTCTGTGAACTGGGTAAAGTCAAAACCTTCAATCAGTACCAATCCCTGGCTCCCCAAACCCAGCAACCCGACGCTCTGCTACCAATGAATAAAACATGATACACCCAGACTCCTTTTCAGGACAAAGTTGTATCAGAAACGTGCAAACTAAATGGTTTGGCACAGGCACACATTAACAGAGGGCACAATCTTCTGATTTATCAGGATCACAAACATTGGTCTCAACCTCATCTCTAACCAACATGGAGATACATATTATTTTGTGAAATTGCAGTGTACTTATAGTCAAATAATTTTTTATTGAAGACCGCATCTAATATGTAAAAGGGGAGAATTTGCCTTTTAAATAAGCTTGCTCTCGTACCTGACATCCCTAATAATCATTACATGGTGAGTATAACACTAGCTTTTAGTTTTTCAGACGCTCAGTTGAGTACTGAGTCAGAGCCTTCTTGTTTGACTTTAGTTAGTCACATTTATCTCCTTATTAAGGGTCATTATAAAAAAGCAAAACACAATATTGGATGAGCTGCTTATGAGCAGAAGATAACAGCTATGAGAAAATGATTATAGTGTCCCGACAACATGAACCCTAAAAGAAAAGGTTAGGTTAGCGTCTTGCATAATATCTTCTGGGGAAGAAAAAATTTATTCAAGTAAAACGGCTCCCACTAAAGCTCTAGGTGGTTTTGGTGTTTTGTCTGGATGAATGTGTCTGTTATCATCATATGACGTTTCATTGTGGGATTATTATTTAAAAAAATATATATATATGTATATCACAAACTGTCTGTGGAAATCTCTGAAGCAACATTCATTTCCATAGCCTACATTGTGAGGTCTAAAATATATCCAGAATGAGAGAAGGCAGTAAAAGCAGTTAATTTGCATGCTAACGCTAGGTACATAGAGGAACATTAGCTGTGAGAGAGCATATACTTAAAATTTTACATCTGTCATCTCTGTCAGATGTAGCGCCAACTTTGTGTTGCATAACTAGCATTTCTCTTTGGAAAATGAGGAATGTAAATTAGCTTGTTGTCTAGCTAGCAAGTTAGAGCAGGGTCATCCTTATTATCTATCTTCCTCTATATTTCCAGTAGCCTCCACTGTTAGAAGTCGGAAAGGATTTATGTGCTCAGTTTAAACTGTAAAAGTTTGATGTCGGATTGGAGCGTAGCTTTTGGAAACACACATCTAAAGGCAGGAAAACTACCTAATTGTCCAAATGTTTGAGGGCTTAAGTTTCAAGAGAGATAACAGCACAGGCCTATACTATGGAGGTGGATGACTAAGATACTCTATGGAAAATAATAATGCTCATAAGAACACAAAAATCTTTGAATGGGTTTCTGGAGAGACGCTTAACATGTTTAACATCCTTTTCTGAATTGGAAACAGATTAGTAGTTCTTTGCGTGTAGATATTTTTCAGTGGCCATTAGAGGGGAAAATCTGTGTGTATTCGGTTTGCTTTCATGTCCTTGTAAGATAATAATTAATGTGACATAGAGACATGTCAAGCCTCTTTATTATTCCCTTAAAGTACTAAGCTATCATGACATTGTTGCAGCATGTTTTCCGCCCTGTCTATTTTGACCTATTCAGTGTAAATTCTCAATTTATGTGTGTGCATGAGTTACATGAGCATCCATGTGTGCACTGTGTTTGTCTCCAAGGCAAATGGATGTAATTTGTCTCATCGGTTGGGCGTCTGGCTGATGGAGTGAGAGCGTTAGTAGGGGGAACACAGACAGAGAGCCAAGCCCTGCTTCCACTAAGACGTGCAGTGAAGAAGCCAGCACAGAGAGTGAATTAACCAGAGAAATGATTGAAAAGGCCTGAGAAGTGAATTGAGCTTTATGAACATCCATTATTGAGTTGAAGCAACGGGAAGAACATGAGAAAATTGGATGGAAAAGGGGAAGAATAGTGAGGTTGGACAGGGTGGGAAAGTGTGAGGAGGAGGGCAAAGGTGTAGTGAGAGTAAGGGAGGAAGATGGGAAGGTGTTTCATCAGCGATAAGACATGGACAAAATGAAAAGGTGGGATTAGAAACATGAGACCAAGGTTCAAAAAGAGGAATTTAAAGGAAAAAAAACCTTTATTTAAACATTTGTCTTGCTTAGAAACACTTGTCTACTCAGCAATATTTTTGTGTCTGTTTGCTGTTTTTGATATATTCTCACATGCACATAACACGAATAAAAAAGGATCTGTCCAGTTTTATGAAGCAAGGGAGAAAAATCTGAACCTTTGATCACAAGGAGACAAAAAGCAGAGTTTAAGAGTAAAAATGTAATGCTCTTGAAAATTTTTCCCCTGTCGTATATGCTTTAATGGACCGAAGCTTACAGTTATCAATCACACCAACGTGTTGCCCTCACTATCTCTATCACCCAGGGGATCATCTCAGAATAGCACATGCTAGTATCATGGAGACAAACAACGCCCCGGTGAAATTACAATGAGATTATGCCCCCATTTATTTGACTAATGGAGCCAACCTGTTTTCGAACACCTACACTCAGGATCTTATAGGGTGGGGCAATTTATGCAGGAAACCTGCTGAATTAGAGCTATTTTGAATGCATAGGAAGCCGGTGACATTCGTTCAAGTCCTCCATTGATGCCTTCAGGGACATCAATAAATCATGTTGTAAAGCAGGATCCTGCGCAGTGATCCATTGTAGGCTTTGTCCCACCAATCATTCATTATTAGACTCAATGTCAGTGGACAGAGGCCAGAGCAGCTGTCAAGGATGCTAAAGTTACGCTACATGAAATAAAAAACAACACAACATTTATTCCTGCTGAGGAAATTTTGCTTTGAATTTCTTCCATGGATTCAATCTAATGCAAAGACTCGATTACAGAAGAACAATCTCGTTCAGGCACATGCATCATGAGTCTTTCAGCCTAATCAATCATATAGGAGCACTTAGTGTGTCGTATGCACCAGCCTGCATGGCTGCATGATAAATCCTAAGATGGGAGAGGGGGTGTTCTCACCATGGGGGGTTAGATATTAGTTTTTTTTTTAGTTTTTTTTTTTACCAGAGGTCACTACATGCTACATGCAATGGAGAAAGATGTAGTTTGAATGCACAGCAACAATCTGCCTATGAGGCAAGTGTTGCAGCCAGGATGGGAGTGTCGCATCATCGGTGGCCCGCTGGCAGCGTCAATTTTAGAAACTGGAGGCTCTTCTGGAAGCCAAAAATAGGAGCTGCAAAATCATCCATCAGTAAGGATCGTCATGCGGTACAAAGTTACTCCTCAGTCATCTCCCTGCTCAGGCAGCATGACGGGGAATGAAGAGGCAACTATATGTAAAGTGAGCGACACACATACTGTACATGCAATGGCAATTTTGCCAAATTCACATCATGAACAAATGAATTAAATAGAATAAGAACGATAAATCCTCAAGGGTATGAAATACTGAGCACTATAGTATACAAAATGTGCAGCTTGATATCCTCACAAAAAATAACTTTCTCTTAAGAGCCACCTGGATAATATTTATAAAAACACTTTAAGCTTTTATCTTAACATGTTTTATTTGTCCAGGGACTTACAGGTACATTTGCCTTATGGATGCAGGGGGAAGAGGGGAATATGACCTCACTGTCCTCAATGGCATTCAATGGTTACTTAGATTTTGATCATTAAGTTGCACTTTATCAGACTCATTCAAACAAAGCCTTCTCATACGATTAAATAAACATCTTTCTGAAACTCTTTACCTTCACTTTTCAAGCACCTGTCAAGGTGGTTTTGAATATTGCCAGTGCTCGTCTGAGGCTGTCGGAACAACATTTATATTCTTAAACAGTGTTGTCTGTTAACAATCATGATAATGTGCCCTTGAGCAAGACACAGAAGGCCATCTGCCTTCCCTCGCACTCTGTGATGTTCTGTTTCACTCAATAAAAGTACAAAATGTCCATCTCATCTTCTAATGGGATAAACATGAGTGCTGGTTTTGAAACCCCAGGACAGTGAACCATAACCAATAATTAAGGATGTCCTCTTCCCAACCCGCCCGGCCCTCCATGGATCACATTTAGCCTCGTTTATGCTAATCAAAACCACTCTGCGATAGCGGACAAACCTCTGTGGGATTCCCCCCCGAAATCCCGCGGGGCAAATGGAGAAGGCTTTATCAACGGTGTTCATCAGAATACCAATGAGCCTCTATCACACCATACAGGCACACGCCGCACAGCTCTGTTATCTCACACAAAATGAATTCATATCTCACGTTTGGAGGATAAACCCTGACAGACCTGAATCAAAGTCCAAGCCTTTAAATGGGGAGTTCTGTTAAAGGTAGTCTGAGCCTTTAATTTAAAGCTTTGACGGGCCATCATAGAGCCACAGAAGCAGATCAGATCCATCAGCTTCAGGCAGACTGAACCCTTTATCAATTGGCCAACTGGAGCTGCTGTCTGACTAACTGCTGCTAAGATCGGATTATCACGCCTGGACAGAGCGCTGTCGGCCCTCACCAGCTTCAATGGACCCGCAGCACTTCTTCAATTTTACTACTACCAACAGTATGACTACAGTAGTAATATCACTGCTACCTGTACTACCATCATTCACACAGCCACCGACTATACAGCTAATAGTAGAAAAAATTAAAACCAATTACTACTTCTGGAGGTCCAATTACCAACATCACTGCTTTTATTCACTTCTGCTGCTGCAGCAACTATAACAATAAGTAAGAATATAATACTACATCAGCTGCTATAGGCAAATACTACAACTGTTACTACTAGTACTTTTTCTACTAATGTTGCTACTTGTGCTACTTTAGCCTTACTTCACCTACCTTAAGTCCATTACATCTTTATACTAATACTGCTGCTTGTACTACTATAACTGCTGCAGTTTCCACTACTTCTACTAATTGCATGTACTGTACTAATAATAACACTTTACGGGTCTAACTGTGAACATACCTCTATTACAATCATTTATTTTATTTTCATTTTAAAGTTATATTTTGGGCCTTTTTGCCTCTATTGGATAGGACAGCTAAAGAGAGACAGGAAACGTTGGGAGGAGAAAGTGGGGGACGACATGCAGCAAAGGGCCAATGTTGGATTTGAACCCGCAATAGCAACATAACTGCTAGGCTATCCAGCTCCCCTAATACAATAATTGTAATTGTTGCCCCTTGTAATGTAAGCATAGGCACTTTTCATTTTTTTTAAAGGTTTATTTTTGGGCTTTTTCTGCCTTTATTTTCGAGATAGGACCGTGGATAGAGTCAGAAATGGAGGGGAGAGAGAGAGCGGGGAATGGCATGCAGAAAAACGTTAACAGAAGGTCTACAAACCACTTAAGCACTTTTCTTTCTCCTATTGTTCATCATTCTCTTTTCTGTGTCACTATATTTGATTGTTACTGAAATAATTAAAAAAAATCATGTATGTCATAATCCTCTTAAATCTTCCTACAGTTCCTGATTTGTAAACGCATACGAGGGAAAACAAAGCATTTTTAATGGTGACATCTGCAATAATCAAAAGCTCAGGTTGTAAAGCCTTCAGGATATGATGAACTCAACATATTTGTTAAAATCTGTAATATGACTTTAACAGTGAGAACTTTCTGGAACTCATCCTAATCAGAGATGTATACATATCTTATATAAATAGAAAGTCATCTTCACAGAAGCACAAACAGACAAATTCCTTTGGTCGCTCCTGGGTGTGTTCGTCTGCCATTCTGCACAGAGTGGGTGTCCCGTGGGGTGGAAACAGACAGATAGGGCACATCCTGTGGCCCTCTGAAACCGTCCTGGTGGAGCAGCACAGTTAGGGTGGAGTGGCGGCGTGGCGGAGTGGCGGAGCGGGGAGGGAACCACAGATGTGAGGCCATTGATAAGAGAGAAAAGCTCTCGAAACAGGATAATGGCTTCCTGTTTGAATGCTCTGCAAATTGTTTGTCAGGTTGCAGCGGCTTTGAACAGCGACGTGTTTATCGGAGGATCAGGCCGAGGGAGAATGCGAAAAACAGGAACAACAAAGGGTTCTTGAGCTGTTTACTGGGATAATGATTTAGCTGCTGTGACAGAGGCAAAGGACCTAACAGGAAGGAGAAACATTAAACAACAAGTTGTCTTGAATGCGGAGGGAATTGCGGGCTTGTGGTCATACAACTCCTCTAACATCACAGACACTGCCAGGTTGGGCAACATTTTCACTGTTCTTTGTTCCTTTGTTCAACAATGTGTTGCAAGGAACACTTTAATAATAGTTGAAAAGACAAAATTGGATTGTGATAGGCTGAGATTACTCGAGGCTTGTTTCATTATTTGCACTACTTCGGACTAACAGGCCTTTCAAGACATCTATTTTTAAGGATTAAAAAACACAATTTGCACAAATAGCCTCATTTGTCAGGCTTTGCTTTGAAGACTGAGCATGCCAGACAAGACCTCATTTGCTATAAACAACTAAGTTCCCCCAATTGATTCAGTCGTGTTATGTCATCACAGAAGGCTTGACTACGTACAAAGGGCGGACTGGCTAAAAAGGGAGAAGACAGAAGAACAGAAAACAGCAAAGAGGCTGACTGGAGGCACACAGAGAAACTTGAATACTCAGAAAGCTATAATAATGTGATATCATCCATCTAAGTTCTCTTCTATCCGCAGCATCTCTTCTCCTGCTGCAGCCTCAGGGTGTTTAAGCACATCTGTCTCCTGCAGGCTCACCCAGAGACGGAAAATGAGAAATGTCTCCGAAATGCACAGAGATTTCAGGCAAAAAGGAAACCCTGATGGAAAAGTAAAGCTCCGAACTCTGAACACAAACATTGGACATTACGACAAAAACGGAGTCTTAAATATTGTGTCAGTATCAACTCTCCCAAATAGGGGTCTCTCACAATTTGATTTAAAATGATACGGTACGGTACTATGATGATAAAATTACAATACCATGATGAGGAGTCATGAAGTAGCAACATGATGAGTCAAATTGGCAGGGAACTTTTTTTTTTAAGATCTGTATTCTTTTTAAAAATTGATATTTGGCCCCAGAGATTCGATAATTGTATCGAGTCAAAGCGATTATATTTTGCTGTGTCGACTCGATATTTTGTCCCACCATTGCTCACAAAGCTACTCCGCCCTCTCTGGATTAAACCGCTTCAATGTGACCTCCCACCACCTCTGCTACAGCTCAAAGCACTGCCCCCACAGCAGTCCAGTTTATCACTTCGGAGGGATTGAGGCAGATTTGTCAGCAGACAGCCTTTTTTTTTTTTTTTTTTTTTTTTTGGCACTGCTGCCCTGAGGTGGAGCTCGAGGGTGCATACAAGATTTCATCAGCCTGTTTAGCTAACCGTCCAGGATCCTGGTGGGTCCCAGTCTGACCCCCCCCCCCCCATGCTCCATATTCATGTGACATTCTGGGCTGGTAGCCTGCCAGAGCTTCCAACATCCACTCCCATCTTGTCCCCTGAATTTAAAGCGGTATAAACTTGAACTATAACATCAACTACATGGGATGCAATTTATTAACACAATCTGAATCCCTTTTTTTTTTATTCAAACACAACAGGCCAGCAGGAAAATACAGCAACAGTTGTTGTACTAAAGGCATCATTAATGAATACTTTTGGGAACTATATCGACATTCTCATAGGAGTGAGATGAAGAAATTTCATGTAATCCGCAATCTTCTTGATATTTTACAAAAATGTCATGCACTAAAATGTATTTTTAACCCTCACACAGACAACTTTGCAATGGCAAAACTAACTCCAGTTGTCACATCTTCCTTTAATTCAGCCCATATCAAGTGAATAGTGCATGAACACCAAGGAAACCCATGGATGCTCGAAAACAAACCAAACTGCCAGATGTTTCATGTAATATGTGTTTCTGGTAATTGTTTGAATAAAAATGTAGAGTTCAACGTTGCTAAAGTCCTTTTTTGTAGGATTGTAACATGACTTTCCAAGATGTTTTTTTTTATTCTGACCATGCAGGGCATCCTCTGGTCCCTGGTTGCAGACTCAGGACACCCTGTTGATGTGCGTGTCCCACCAGCGTGGGTCTACTCACTCAGCAGCTGGCAGCGCAGGACCTGCAGGCTTGTCTTCATGGTATCATGTGATCCGGCTCCTCCTCCACAGTGCTCATGGTTCTCTGGAGAAGAGAGAGAGAGAGAGAGAGAGAGAGAGAGAGAAAGAAACTGAGCTTTCAGACATCAAAATCGAATCCCTGTCTTGTTGAAGAATCAGTGTGATATACTTTGGAAACTTAAGTTTTGGCATTTTAAGGAGAGAAGACACAGAAGAGGACTTCTAAACATGATCGTACAGATTACCCTTGACAGTTTAATCCTTTAAATGACTGCCAAGCAACCATTACCTCTCACAGCGGATAATATGAATTACAACCAGCCACAGTTTCAAAATAAAAGATCGTTTGGGACTTCAGCGATGGTTGGTCTCAACTGCCAGGCTTTGGATCAGCGTTGGCATCCTGCAGGCTGTGCTGGTCAGTGAAACCAATTACAGAGCATTAAACATTGACCAGTAAGCCTTGTTCTGGGACAGCCACTGTGTGCATGTCCACTAGACATGTACCCAGGGATGCTCTTCAGGCGGATGACTAACTGATGGCCTTCTGTTCAATGAAAGGCAACACACACAAACACACACACACACACACCCCTTATGAGTGTGTGCATGCATGTGTGTATGTGCATGTTTGCTCCCTTTCTGGAAATGCCCTTGGGCAACACGTGCCCACACCATTCACACACATTCACACTCTAAAGAGGTGTATTAGAACATATACACACACACCTAAGCATCCTTCACCCTACCTGCATGAATAATCTGATGTGAGTGTGACATGTGAAATTGGATTTGCGCCCCCCAGGACGAAGGGTCTGTTTTCAGGCGACCTGTGTTCCTGCGAGAGACACGCGAGATGAGAGGGACGGACAACAAAAGCACAGGGTAGTAGGGTGCTGATCCCTCCATAAGGCTTAAATCTCTCATAAATGCAGCCTCACAGGAAAAACAGCATCTGAGTCATCCTGTTCATATTGCTGCCATTGTGGCAACCTTTTAATGCTTGTTCACTATTGGGATATATGAAATTGAAGTAGATTAGGTAAGCCATATAGCTAGCTGACAATGATTTATACTGACTGCACAACACAAAAACACGTTAGAAGATTTCTAAAATTACACCAAAAAATGTGGGTATAAGTCAGTTACGATATCAAAGTTAGTTTTTTAAGCAAACGTGCCGTTTTACAGTAGTTAAACATATGAAAATATTTAAGTATTTCCTGGATTCTGTCATGTTCTGCTAGTTTTGTTAGCTAAGTGGAGGACTCCAAACTATCTGCCTACCTATGGTTACTTTTTATTTTAACGTCTTTAACTATGTTGTTTATTTAAAGGGAACATTTAAGTAAAAGTACTGAACAATTTATTAAGTAGCAAATTGGTTTTCTCTATTTCTCCTTTTCTGAACAGAACATCATAAAAAATAAGGCTTTTAAAGCACACGTTTAGATCACAAGTGGACACAATATTGTTCTTTTCCAACTGTTAAGAAAATGAAAACAGAGACGCTCACTGCTTCACTGTTCCTAATTCACAGATTTGACTATAATAGCTCGGGTTATAGGCTAGTGCGAGTAATTGCGAGAGAGATGAGGCTGTAAGAATGCAGTTGTAGCGGCGGCAGAAAATGAATTCTTCACAGCTTCACATCGCAAGGAATAGACGCAAACATCCAAAACCTCTCCACTCATCCACTCAAAGCAAAGACATGAAGCTGTAGAGAAAATAACGTTGCAGTCCTTCTCCTTCCTTGTACTTTATTTTTTTTAAGGGTCATGTTCCTAGCCTAATGAGCTCCATGGCAGGGTTTTCGAAAAAGAGCAGCTGAGCCTCTCCACGGTGATTACTACTCATCAGCGCTGCCAGGCCAAAGCAGGCTCATTGACACGCTTTTTAATTTGCAGGGCAGAAGGGGTGAGACTAGGGGAAGGTGTGTGTGTGGGGGGGAGAAGAGATAGGCAGAGGGCGTGTTTTTCATTTATACTTGTTATCACAGGTCAGAGCATGGTTCTGTTGCGAAAAAGAGGACGACACACAGGGACAAAAGACATGCTGCTTCGGCCTCCTGCGGCGGTGTGCAGGTAGAAGATAATACGGGATGACAGTCAGGGTCGTGGCACCGCCAAAAGGACGGGAGCTTCACAAGGAGCTACTGACAGTTTTGTTGCTGCAACGCTTAATACACGGACAACAACGTAGAAAGGGAGTCTTCCTGTATGGATAATAATGGACCAATACAGCATAGAATGCAGTCCTTTATACGATGTTACTAGATCAACATTAAGAGTGAAAAAACACTTGATCAGATATGCAAAAGAGACAATAGGGAGCTCATTCTAAAAGGAACTGGTAATCAATTACTTTCACATTTTGAAAGACCTTCCTCATAATTTTCATCGCCCCTCCTGCAGTGTTTTGGCGTCTGAAAAGCTTTGAAACTCAGGGATATCTTACTGACTTTAAGACCATAAATAACAATGAAAATGTTTTCCTTCTAATCACAGTAATGATGACGGCAAATAGCCTAATTGTGGTGGTCTTAACCGGTCTTAACTTAAAATCCAGGGTCCACCCAGTCTGAGACAAGACCGTGTAAAAATGCTTTGGATTCCAAGATGAGACCTTCAGAAAGTGGTCTTTAGACCGAGACTGATATCGAGTACTACAACACTACTGGCAAATATAAAGAAGGCGACTTCATGCATATGATTTTCTACATCCTCTTCGCTTAATAATGTCAGCAGTGACAAGAACTGAAGTGTATAAGCACCAACAATTGGGAAAATTGATAAAAATCCACTTTGCTTTTAAGCCTCAAACAAGGCAACAGAAAGTAATAAGTGAAAATAATAGCTCAGATGAAGTAGACCCCTTATTACATAGAAAAAACATCAGCAATCATCAGTCTGCAAACAGCAACTGATAAACATGTAAAACAGGGATTAAAGAGACAGCTTTTCTTACCATTCATGGAGTCATTTTGGTTCAAAAGGCAAATAAGCTTCCTAGAGAAAAAAAAGTGGCATGGCAACTGACTTGCTCACAGACGGCAGCCATTACCATGGCAACTCTAATAGTGCATTATCTTAAAATTCATTCACAAGGACATTATGGGGCTCAAACAGAATTTGAAAATAGGAGAAGCAGGAGACAGGAGTTTTGGTTTTCATCCACAGGCAGAGAAACAAATCAACAAACAATCTGCTTGTCCCTTGGACTTGGTACAGTCTGGGACCTTCAGGGTCCAGGACCTGTCAGCGGTACCGTTGACAGGCCCTGGACCTCGAAGGTTCCAGACTGTGGCCCTGAATAATGCGTCTGGAGGGGCCGCAGACTTGAGGCCAAAGCCAAGGTCACCCAACATCACAATGAAATATGTCTGTCGCTCCATCGTTCTGTGGCCACCAGCCGCAGGGGTAACAATGCTTTTAATTTTGGACTTCCCTCTATTCTGCGGTTATGTATAGGAGCCGTGGCAGCAAGCTGGCTGCTCGCCCACAGTGACTGCAGCCTGGGAGATTTTCCATAACGACAGAGAAGGAGGAGGAGGGAAGGGAAGGAAAGTGTGGGAGTGAACTACGACAGTGTGAAATACAGTGTTTTTGCTCTCGCAGTCAACTGATAAATGGACCGCCAAACACAACTGTTCTGACTGATGCTTTTCTTCCCCCCACCAGTTCTGATGCAGCACTCTCACACTTTGGTTTATCTGTCTGTTATGAACTGGAAAAGCTCTCTGCTATAGCTTCTGTCTGACAAAAGGAGGCAGAGAATAAAAAAGAGGTGAAGTGTGAAAGATGGGGGCTTTGAGGTTATTTGACACAGTGGCCAACTGAGACTCAGAGGGAAGAAAAAGCACAATAGCACAAGATCACAGCACGTCATGATGCATTCAGGGTGAAACAGCGGTGAAACCCTGCTTAAGATTAGAATAGTAAAAAAGCTACACTTCTTGTATTCAGGATAGAAACATTTTTAACCGTATTTATGTAAAGGGAAATGTATTATCCAGCACGGACAACCATGTAGCAGGGGAATTTCTCCAACAAAATGAACCCAGAGGAGCATTTTCTTACATCTACAGTATGGCTCAAACCAAAGCGTGTAATAATAATGATTAAGGTTTATTTCCCATCTGGCAACGGTAATTGTTTTAAGGAAGTACTTAACCTAAACTGTCATCTTGTTCATAATATAGCCAAGTAGTTTTGTTTCCAAAAGCCAAACCAACCTGCAGCTGTCAAATGAAAATGTTTCTCAGCGAGCACAGCAAAACACTTAAGAAGCTGGACCCGTGTTTTGACAGATATGTGCAGAAAAAAATTCAGTGATGTGTCAGGAAAACTTTCAACGGAAATGCAACACTCCACTACCTGCCAATCCGTCTTAATGAAGTCCATTTTTTAAAAGTTGTTTATTAAAAATTGAAAAAGGACAAGTGTGGCTCAGTGGCTATGCTGTTCTACAAGTCAGTGCTGAATTCATGGCATCAAAGACCCAGGCTTGATCTGAAATCGCAGGGTGTTTATCTCCATTTCAAGTTCTGTGAAAGCAACTTCCCTCAGCCCAGCCCTTCCACAGTGCCTCAGGAGACGTGCCCACGCAGAGGGTGTCCATTTTTCTCCTTTGATGTTGTTTTGCCCTTTGATGGAAGAAAGCAAACAGCCTCTGATATGGCTTAGCTCTGCCAATGTTGCTCTGGCATTCATGTTGACGAGGCCAGGAGCTGGCAGAGATTGCGGCTGCAAGTCGTCGTCGTCGTCGCAGTCGCAGCTTTGCCTCTAAGCGCGTCGATGCCATCTTTGTGACCTTGCGAAACGCAAAAACTGCTGGGCACCAATCAAGTTGGACTGTGGCTAACTGAGGAGCTGATTACTGATTACAGATATGAACAATTCTGTTATGAAACCATTTTCGTCAGTGGGAGGGTTAAAAAACAGAGCCAGTGACTCAGGCACAAGCGAGACTCTGCTCTGGGCTTTGATAACGTAATTATCCAGCCAGGATACACACAACAACTGAATGATTACGACTATTGATTCCATGCAACAACAGGCCTAAATGAAATGCAAGCAGCAAGACTACAGAGCAGGAACAGGTTTCCAGGGAGTGCTCTAATCCTGCCATCCCTGAAGGCGGCCATGTTTGCTGAGTCACTGTGGGGAGGTGTGTGTGTGTGTGTGTGTGTGTGAGCGCCGTCAGTCGTGGTGCTGGATGGTAAACCTGGCAGGATGAGTTGCTGGTGCTGCGTCATGGAGGCTGTTAGAGGATGTGCAGGTTATCAATCAGAGCCTTCACTCCCCTACTGGTCCTGCCCCGCGGTACAGCAACACACCAGCCATTAAAAGTACATTAGGATCCCAGCATGCCTTTCACTCTGCTGACTGTAGCGCCAGAGGAAACACATTACCTGTCGCTATACTGTACTGTACCTGGTTACACCCCCTTTCATATGTCCAACATGAAAGTCTAAACACTGTTTCATTAAACAAACACAGATTTATAAAGAATCTCTGTGTGCGGAACACTTTCGCTTTTGACTGAATTAATACATTTCCTTTACTTCCTTTCTCTGTCTTTCATGTAACATCTCTTCAAGTATGGACAAAAGGGAAAACATTTTGATCATATCGTGTCGACAGAAAGACAGCAGACGAGTAGATTTTGATACAGAATTGGTTCCAGAATCTTCTAACGGCAACTGAATGTTTTTTTACAGGGACTTGTGTTTTTAGTATCTCGAGTGGTTCATGGAAATCAAGCTGAAAAAGGCCATGAAGAAAGATCAAATTACATACTTTGTATAGCAATCTGTTATGCAGATTAGAAGTGAGAGTTTCGCATCAAAACTGTTTTGAGGCGGAGTAAAGAGTTGGAGTGCTTCCCTCATATCAAGAGTTTGTAAGTTATTAAGTAGGTCTGGTGATGCGGCTGTTATAAGTGTTGCGCTTTCTCCGTAGAGGAAGCTATTCTCTTACCAAGTAAAGTGCAACAACAGGAGATGCAAAACAGCTGATTGCAACTGGACATAACAAAATGCCAAATCTGAAATCCATCGGATAATCTGCACATTTTTCAAACTGCTTCTGTGTTAACTGAAATTATGTTGGCAGGACAAATTTTGGCAAAATTATTTCTCCAAAAGAGAAATAAACCTACTCACAAAAGCAATAAGAAACAATTGGTAGTTCAATCTGTTACTAAAGCAAGAGCTAAATGGTTGTAAGGTCTGAAAAAGGCTTCGCTCTGCTACATGCAGAAAGCTTCAAATATGAGATGTTGATAAGAAAATGGGCTCCAGGATAATGTTCACATGTTTACAATACCTGCAGCATGCTCGTGCAGCCGGTCAATAGTCATTAATGTAGAAGTAGCACAGCACAAGAACAGGGACATACTTTTCCTTAGATTATCATCACTCAGATTCATGCCAAAGAACAGAATCCCAGCTTCACCCTCACATCACATCAACATTGAAGAATAGGACAGTAGCTCTTTAAAGCATGAATGAATTCCAAACTCGTTCAGTGGAGGACTCCCACTCAGGCAGAGCGGTGCACCTGTGCTCAGGGGCAGCAGAGGAGGAGTTGAATAGCATCAGCAGCCTCTTCATTACTCAGCACGCTCACACACAGCCACGACCAATGACTAAAGCAATGCATCAGAGGAATCGTGGCCAAAGGACTTTCTGTAGGCGTGTGAACACATGTGAGACACACACACACACACACACACACACACATAAAGTAGATACTTGGTGGCCAAATTGAGTTCCTGCCCATTTGTACTCCTGCTAGAGTCCCTTTACGAGAATGAAGTTTAACTGTGGGAGGTTTCTCGGTTATTATGTTGTTGTGTTTTGCATTTTTCAAGTCAGATCTCAACTCTTAAAGAAAAAAAGTGAGGCCAAAGGTCTGAGGAAATCAAGGTTCCCAGCATTAGGGCACTCTCATTTATATATAATCAAGTACTAACCAAGTCCAAGTCTGCAGAGTCCCTCTGCACCTTTAAGAAAAAGCTAAAGACCCAGCTCTTTCATGAATACCTACTAACTTAATGATGATGGTCTCCATATTATAGATGATGATGATGGTAATGACGATGGTTTTTGTTTGATAACGACGACTTATAAGATGGTTTCTATACTGATTAGAGCTCTCAAGAACTGCCCTCAATGTTGTGCTTTGCCTCTGGTCACTTCCTGTCAGCACCTGTGTGTCCAATCAGACTCAAAGCTGATCGTTTGCTCTTACTGACAATGTTCCCTTTTTTTTTGGATCCTTGCTTGTGTTGTACTTACTCTCTGATGTACGTCGCTTTGGAGAAAAGCGTCTGCTAAGTGAATTGTAGAATTGTAGAAGTCTAAAGTTGTGTATTTAAGACATGTCTCAGATCCCTTCTTTATTGACCCAGTCACTCCAGACTGAGGTTAAGTCTTTATCAAATACCTAATCAATAGACTAATTGAGTTAGTCAAAACTGCACAGCACACAAGTCCAGTCCCTCAATTGTTTTATGTCGATCTGACTTGTCCAAGTCCCATATCTCAAGTCCAAACCTGAGGGACTGGGGGGTCAAGTTAAGACAACACTGTCACTTGACACATTTTTTTAACACTGCAAGAAAAGGTGTCAGACTGAGGCGGAGACACAGTATCACACCGGGCAGTCATTAAAACCAAAAGGAAGGCCAGAGAGTCTGACACATTCAGCGAGGGGAATGAATCAGTGGTACAAAAAGTGCGACAGGTAACAGTGCCTCAGGGGAGGACCTGTGGCTGACTTGTTATATCACTAGAAAGAGGACACCACAGCCTGAATATCAAGCACCCGGGGTGATTGACGGAGGAGTGCTGTGAGAGGGGACACTTGATTAGTGTGGAAGTAAAGAACCTGACAGGCCAACAGCAAACGAGAAACAAAAAAGAAACTCCAAATGCTAATGATGCCGTCGTCTTTATGCCAAAAAAAATGTTTTTAATTTGACATTATATTTGACAGTACCTTATGTTATTGCCAGACAGGAAGAATCATTGCTAGAATTACAAAGAATAAGAGCTGTCTTTCCCATCAAAGCTCAACAAACACCCACAGAGAAATCCATTATGGCAGATATAAATACATCAACTAACGAAGGCCTCACATGACACATCTTTTCTGAGAAAGAGTGGGTGGCAACAGGAAAGGTACAACATAAACTAAAAAAGAGGAAAAAAAGTTTGAAAGAAAGCAAGCACTGCAAAAACCATTATATTGAAGTGCTTCATCACAATGAACCTGACATCACACACAGATAAGCCATAAGATGATGTCCGACACTGAATCCGATTTCATGGATTTCTCCTCTAAGAGGTCCCAGGTGGGTGATACTCGGCCTTTCTGTTATTGACATTGCACAGACGCTGTCACACCTGAAAACCTTGAGACCCGTATTACCTGCAAATTCTCTGCACAAGCCTTATTCCCCGTCTCTCCTGAGAGAGTTCTGGAGCCGGGCCGTAAAGGAACAGACATTGTGATGCAGCTCACCCTCGCCACTGTCTGAGTCGTAAATATCCTCTCCCTCCTCTATCTCTGCCTCCCTCCTCGCTCTCTCCCTCTTTCTTCTCTCCGTCCTTACTTGCCCTCTGAATCAGCGAGTGAGTGACTGCGAGCTTCTCGCCCGTGATGAAGAGTAACGTGAGACAACAGCGTGTCACGTCCCGATACGCTTGTCACAACCGGTAATACAATCAAAGAATAACATCTCGGAAAAATAGGTGGAAGGCGGTTAGGATTGCGGTCACACTCCCCTCACTGACTGGATGCGTAATGACACTTGCCAGAGTAGTTCAGTTTGTCGTGCATCGGCCTGAACGCAATCCTGATGCTCATGGAAATGCGTTCAATCCCTTCAAAGGTCATGTCAGAGGAAATCTACAGCACATGTCTAATGAAAACTGTCAAAATCTGATCACAGAAGAATATTAAAGACTGATCAGGATCATTATGTGAGTAAAGTTAGACAAAAAGGAGCTCATTAAAGTGGTAAATCTGCGGATTACAGAAGGAAAATCAAATATTCCACATGGTTTTTTGTGATTCTTTGCGAATGAACTGCTTATAATTGTGTTTTGTTCACCAAAGAGGGGCAGAGCAAGAGGCAGAACAGGTCAAAGGTCAGAATTAATAACAAAAACAATCTTTACAAGGTGCTGAAACATCTCCCTCAAAAATTAGTGAATAATTAAACTGTGCATGGAGGTAAGTTGCTAAACCTGGCTCCCAAAAAAAAAACCCTTTGTGCTAAAATTAAAGCGACCCTTCGTTCCTTTGCCCTTTTTGTCTCTCAGATCTAAAACGCCCGGGGAAAAACACTCGATCAAAGCCTCGTCTTCGGTTTCTGTCTCAAAGCCAGATCTTCAGACCGTTACATCTCGCGGTGCGGCTTGAAGCTGTCAGGCCCCGACAGACAGATTGATATGTAAAGTCTGCCGCTCAAGCTCGGCCACATTGATTATTGGACCAGCGCCGCTCAATGAGGCCACACTAACGGATAACAAGCACATAATCCTCCACGTAATAGCTGTCAACGAGCGAAATTCACACCAGGCAAATGGGCTGGGAGACTTTTGATGAAGTATTTGACCTCATCGATCAAAGATTAGATGACAGCCAGTAGACTGTCCTTCTTAACCTGGCTTCTGACGCATTATTTTTCCTTTTAGAAAGCTAAACTCGAGAACTGATAAATAAACAACAAATGCAGTTTTGACTCTCTTGATTTAGCTTCCCAGAAAGCTGAGGCGACCATTTTCTCAAGTGTAAATCCGTTGATTTCTTTCACGGCTGTGTGAACTCCAGGCATGGATTCTTGGATGATAGACTGACTTTGCATAAGCGCGCGGTTTCTCCGACTCCCTGAAGCCGGGATTCATCAGAAGAAGAGGCTGTTAGCACTCAGTAAAGTGATCTCCAACAGCGGTTCTTACACAGGGCTTGATGTTGTAGTAAAGCTCTGAGCTGCAGGGCCTTTCTGCTCCTTCATCTCCCTCCTCTCTCTTTATTCTGCACTTCTTTAATGTCATGTCAAGCTTTCATCCCAATAAGTATCTTGCTCTTCCCTTTCTCTCATCTTTTTCTTTAGGCTGTCTTCATGCTTCATAAGTCCCTTGAACCAACGTAGGCATTTTGAAGATGCCAGGAAAGAAACTGACATTTGGATTTTTTCCTTCTAAAAAACATGATGAATCATAAAAAGACATCCAATAAACAAGTACACCAAAAATACAGCCGTGTATTTCTTTGCATGCCTTAAATGTGCACTGACTTGGGACTTGCATTTAGAAGAAGAAGCACAGGAAATGTTGTCAGCTAATGGTAATGACGTAGACAAATCTTAAGATGAAGATCTTCTGCTGCAATATTGAAGTCTGTTATATATTACTATTATGTCTGTTTTACAGGGTTGTTGTTGACTCATTTCTTAAAAGCCTAACTAGGGACAAGGACTGCACATTAGCCATGGCCAGTCCTCTAGTCCTCTTTAATTAGATGTAACAGATATAAGTGTCAAAGGCTGTTTTAGTAGTGTGCTATTAATCACTGTATCTGACTCATGGAACAAATACAGACAATGAGCGACAGATTCAGGGTCACAAATTCTTAAAATGCAAGGCTGACTTCAAATGAGTCGATATCAGAAAGAATCCACTTCTCTCAGAGTATTCATCTTTAACAGAAAAAGCTCCATCTTTCTCTGCTGCTTTAGACTTTTTACTTCTCTGATTGCTTAGAATAAGAAAAAAGTCCAATGCAGCATCAAAAGATTGAGTTTGTTTTACTCATTAGGGAGAAATTAGAGACTGACGTCACATGTTCTTTATGAAACTCTGACTTTGGGGTATTATTACAACAAGTGTGCAAGCTTCAATTTTTGACATACACAACTTTTGATTGGCACATGTCTTCAGATGGTGCGTACGGGAGTGTTGGCGGTTGCCCGACATCAGATTTCCTGTAAAGCCGGTGACGTGGGTGTCCTCCGTCTGACAGCCGGTCCGCTGCAGGTCGAACACCTGTCACACCTCACTCTCTGCCAAACGAAGGCTGAGCTGCTGGTGGACAAACTTTCACTGACCTCACACGGTTTAAGAGAACAGAATGACTCAGCTGGAGAGGCAGACCTCGTTAATTGATCAGCATGAGTCGAGCAACATTTCTTTATTTTCTACGTTACATGACATGGATTTCAGAAAATCTGAGTGGAGCATTACAATAGTTTATTGTTTTTAATTTTATGAAATCATAGATGTTATCTGTTAAAGGGTGCAACACTGCACTGATCATTTGCCCAATTTTGAATAATTTAAGTTTGAAATGAAGACAAGAGAAAATATTTACAGAGAAGCAAACAACAGAAAGAAAGGAAATGGAAAATGTTCTGCTTTTTTGTTTCATTTTCATTTCATTTCAAACCTTTCAAATCATAGCACAAATAAAACAACAAAGACAGGGTGACTCAGCAAAAACAACCGCACACTGTGGGAGAGTGGTTTGAGATCGCTGTCGTCATTTGTCCAAGAGAAACAAGAGTGTCCATCTAGAGAGTGTGTTGTAAATTATTCCACATTTTTGGAGCGAAAAAAGGCTAAATGCGGATTTTTCAAGTTCAGAGAAAACCCTCGAGACTTGAAGCGATAGACGATCAGTCGAGCGAGTTTGATCCCGTTCAGCACAGATGTTAAATGAGATGGTGTGCGTCCAATAAGGGATTTATAGATGGAGAGATACATGTGTTTATCTCGTCTCTGTGCCAGAGCAGACCAACTAACTTTGTTATAGAGAATACAAAGATGAGTGTTATAGGGGTCTCTGGATATGAATCTAAGAGCAGAGGGATAAACTGAGTATTTAATAGAGGAAGCAGAGGCATGTCTATAGATGATATCGCCATAATCGAAGGCTGACAAAAAGACTGCTTCAGCGTAGTGTTGCAGTACTTGAAATCAGTCTTGGTCTCGGTTAGTGTGCTCTTGACTACAACACTACAACAACGATACTTCTCCTACAATTAAGAGGAAACTAAGCTTTCTGTCAGTAAGATGTTCTACGTGATGCTCTAAATGTTTGGTCCAGTCAAATGCCAAGATATTTATATACTGTGGCCCTTTTATCTCCAGAGGCGGAAGAGGGAGAATTATTCAGACTGATCTTTAAAAGACGACGTCATCATTTAAAGAAAATCTGTCAGAAAAGGCTGCAGAAAAAGTGAGTGTTTGCATCTGGCAACCGAAATCTTCTTTTTTTCCTCAGGTTAATGGACATGCTTTGTTGTTTGTTTTATTCCCATCCGATCACATCTCACTGTTAAATCTGTTCTCAGCTCTGATTGCTGAGGCAGAATTCATTTTTAAGCTCCACATATCCAACAGAAGTAGACACCTTTCCAGAGACCATTAACTGAGACAAACAAGACGAGCCAACACCACGGCAAAATAGCATGACGCAGCAGAAGTGCTGCAACGCCAGGGGTGCTGTCAGCCACGATCCATTCTCCAACCACCCAGCAGGTAGCACAGTTAACACGAGGCATGAATGCACTTTAACGTCTTACACAGAGCAGGTCAAATTGAAAAGCACGTCGTCACAGAACAATAACAATAGCACAAGCTTTGGTACAATGAGTCAAAAGTTTGAGTCAAGGGAGAGTGGGAGTGAGGACCATTTGCCCAGGTACTTTCCGGGGCTGATTCTGGAAGTAGTCTTTGAAGAAACCATGACTCATGCATGGGTAAAGGTTAAATTCCCTCACATTCAAACAATCTGTGATGAAAGGATTCAATCGCACATGTCAATAATGGAAGCAGCTTGCAGTCGAGCTGCACTTCTAAATGAGTCATTTCATCCAACAAGGTTTAATGCACAAACATTAAACACTTATTTAATGGCCTTTAAAGATGGAAAAAACTCAGTGTTTTGTGTAGTTTTTACCTAAACTAAATAAGACACTCATGAGTTCTCAGCAAACATACAGTAGATAAGCATAATATGATAAACAAGCTTAATCCCTTCACATCAACATGACAGATGTGAGAGGGCAGGACAACGTGCAGATTTGAACATGTTTATGTTTGAGGGTAAAAACAAACTCTTTACTCTTTAGCATCGAGCAAAAACAGTGTGAAGACGTTCAATTCATTCTTCACATTATTAAAAATATTACAAAATGTAAAACTGTAAAGCAATTGAGGAGTGCTTCCTAAACTGGGGGTTGGGACCCCCTGTGGGGCCATCAGTCAAATAAAAATGGGTCATGAGATGATTTACAAGATGGGACAAAGGAAAAATAAAATGAGTCGTCTGGTTTTGGATATTTGACCATTTTACTCCAGATCGCTTTACTAGCGTCGTTGCTGATGAAGATTGTTTTTGATTGTTTTTGTGAAAACCAAAAACAGCATTTTTTTCTTTTACGATTTGTGTCAAGCTTATTAATCCTGCGGCGTAGAATGAACTTTGTGCTTAAAAACTGCATATTTTTACATCTTCAGGCATCTACAAACCTTTCAAATATACTGACTGAGGAGGCCAGGGACATTACTCTTTGGTTGAACAACAGCTCGAAGAAACATGCAGCTTGTCTCAGAAAACTTTGCACTCCCGGAAGGGGAAACAACCAAAACTTATATTGTACTGAGTGTTTTTGCACAATCGAGACACAATCGCAGCGAAGAAAACTAACGGCTGTGAGGTAACCATAAAAGGAAATAACCAACTAAGGAAATTCTTTTGTTCCAGAACAATACTCTTGTTTGCTTTTCAAGATGTCATGCCACAAAAATGTGACAAATAGGCAGTGGAATCCCCTCTTTCCTGCAGACACATAGTCTGATAATCTTAGTAAGTGAATCTATGAACCACACAGGAGCCACGTCCGGAGCAAGACAGGAAACAAAGGCCTTTGGTGCATTCAGGAATGTCTAGGAGGTAGTCAAACTAATGCTTTGCTGTACATAAGAATTTGCATCGCGTTAGAAGAAATACCTATTGTGTCCACTGTGTCTCTTGACTTCCCGTATCAGTTCGAGCGCTGCAAACATACTTTCTGCTGAAACAGAAAAGCACACACCTCAGAGAGTGCAGGAAGTTCCTCTACTCAAAAACACATCCCTAATTTTACCTCCTGACGCAGCCTCTTGTCTCAGTGACAATGGCAGGAACGAAAAGAAGCAGGGAAGGATGTTTTTCAGCGGGGTGGGGGGTCGGGTGGGGGGGGGGGTGTATTGTACCTCGCTTCCTTCAGTGTTGCAGCAGAGAGCGCTGAGGGCCAGCTGGGACGAGAGAACGCGAGGAGCAACATCCGCACAGTTCGTCCAAGGTCCAGAGATTTCCCGCCGGGTGATGACCACGTGTGCCTGGAGACGGAGGGAGAGATTTGTATTGTTCTCCTCTCTCCTCCTCCTCCTCCTCCTCCTCCTCCTACTCACCCTCTCTGCTCCACCTCCCCCCGCTATTAGTGAGACGGATTAACTCCAAGAGCTGCTAGTCCTGAGAGTGTGTCTGGCTCACAAACACACACACACACACACACACATCAATTAGGCTTCTCCATGAGATTTAGGCCGACAGACGAAGGCAAACGCACTCCACAAAAAACATGACAAGGACAATTGGCCTGAAACTGAAGAATTCACTCATGGATGAGCAATTATCCAAACAGTCTAAAGGCCTAACAAGCCAATTACACAAGAGCTGAATGGCATGTGGGAACAAACAATTCTGGCAAGTTTGTGATTCCTTTTCGAAGTGATGGAGCTTTCCAAGTTTTCCATCCGGACAAGAGTGACCTTTTGTTCGTCAGCAGCCAGAGGAATAAGAAGAGGACAAAAAAAGAGCTGGAAGACGAGCTGGAAGTGTCCACCATTATGAAAAAAAAGAGCATTGGTGGCCGCAGTGACCTGAGAGTTTGCTCCCCGCAGCCCTATAGGACTGATGTTTACCTGGAGATGAGAGGAGATGTGACAGTGTGGGGGGGCCTGACACGGCTGACATTTTACAGTAAGATCCAGTCCAGGGGGAGTCCAGTTCCAGAGGTGTCACAGGGGCAGAGATGTGACATATTACTTGGATTAATATCACACAGCAGGCAGCACCCAGTGGTGCCAGTGTTATCACAAAATCATGTAACCATGAATGGACAAGCCTTGATTAAATGTGAGTGTCTATTGACAGGAAGGACAAAGCAGAGAGGGACTATTATCTAAAAAAAAACACCTGAGATAAAACTAAAATAAACTCTTTAATCATATATCCATGAAATCCTTTTTACAAAAATATGTAGTAAAAAGTGATATAACGTTTTCTGAGATGTTTTTTTTTTTTTCAAGAGGGTCAGGATAGATCTGGGTGTACGCTCCTCTGCATTTCCTATAGCTATGAAGTAGCCTTAATGTCTGCATAAGAAGCTTCTGCATGGATTTCTGTGAAAGATGTGACATCCATCAAATATCTCCAACAGCTGCTATTGAAGAAATAATGAAGCAATCAGTGCAACCGCTCTGCCCGCTAATTAACAACGCTGGCTAGGACACCCACCGGCACCATGTCTATATAAAGATTATAAGTATGTGTGTTTGTGTTTGTGAGGGTGTGTGTGTGTGTGTGTGTGTGTGTCAGTTTTTAAAATGCTCTCCAGGAATAAAATATCTCACCAACAGACGTTTAATTACCACAGGATGGAGGCTTTGGTTCGCTCGTGCCATCACTCATGAATTAATGAATAGGTAAACAGCCCGACACAGGAACGAGCCACACTCAGCAAAGTTTGGATGGGATCTGTGACACCACACACACACAGACACACACACACACACACACAGAGTCAGCAGTGTTTAATGTTATGGATGAAGGGGTGTTTCGCCCTATGGTATGGTTGAGATGGAGTTCAGAAGAAGAGCTGAGAATGAGGGTGATTTGTTTGGGGCGAGCGTCATAGAGGCGATGATTGAGCGATAAACCACAGTTAATGTATACACTTTCTGTTCTTACTTCAAACAGGTAAAATAATGAACAACATGAAGACAGTGATTAGTATGCTTCATCAGAAAAGTAAAGGGAGGAATCAGCTATTTTGGCTTGACATTGGAGGGTAAATTAAGAACAGATGGATGATAAATAAAAGGGGAAAAAGATAATAATCCAAGGTAAAGAAAAGCTGGAAAATCTAGGTTTCAGAAGAAACAAGGAAATAATCATTGGTAACCTTTGAAAACAGCTTTAAATACTTATAAAATAACAATTGATATTTTTTTGCAAAATAAAACTATCTCACTTTTCAGAAACACAATAATAATCTTCATCATCATAATGGGCATTCATCTGAAAACGCTCAAATCAGTTCTTATTCTGTAGAAATCATTTTAGTGCAAAAAATGAAGCGTTACATTTCCTTGCTGCTAACTTCTACTTGACGAGTAGATTATAAAAACGAGCTTCCTCGCTTTAACCAACCACACGGCGGAGTAAAGCTGACAACAATCCACCGAGCGAAGAAAAAAACATTTGCTCCAGACAAAATGAATGTCAATGGCATTCCAGTGGCCTGTTTACAGCGCTCGTAGTTAAATGTCAAAAGCTCGGCCCCGTGGGGGGGGGGGGGGGGGGGGGGCATGGCCTGGCTTGGAGAGAATGTGCAGGTGTCCCTCTCTCCATCACTTTGCTGCCTCTCCTCTGTGTTAGGCCTATGACAATACAGCGGGATGAGCAGCAGCATCTATTATTAGTGGATAAGTGAAGAATGGAGTGAGAGCCCCGGGGACAAACAGGGGAGCCAGCCAAACCTCACTGATATTATTTTAAGAGCTGCTGTGGTGACAGTTTCGCCAAAAGATGACTTTTGTATTGCATGCTTTAACCAACTGTGCATGCATTGCAATTCAAAGGACCATTCCTGAGGTTTAGCACAAATCTAAGTCACTTATACATCTGCAAACTGGGGAGTATTTATATTCCCTTCATTTGACTAAAATTAAACATTTAGGTCACATGCAAAGGGTCATATGCACCACTGTGCTGTTGAGCAAACAGCGTCTCTGTTTGCCTGCTCTGTTTGCTTGTATTCTAATGAACCATTATGCATTCATTTGGGGTAAAATCGGTCCCTTTCTATGCATAACAATGACACAAGAGTGTTTTTTTTTTCTTTGAGTTGTTCTTGTTTTCTGCATTCAGACAGGAGACACAAACGGTTAAACTCATATGACATTTTCAGCCTCACAATTAACTTGAAGAAGTTTCCTCTTCCCTCCGAGCTCATTGTCTTTATGTGGACAAATTTGAACTCTGTCAGCATGAGAGTGCAGCTCGGCACAGAGTAAAGGTGCAGAAAGCTTCTCTCCACATTCAGATGCAAAACAAGAGCAAATTGCACGAGGCAGGACCACTTCACAGGGATATCATTTTTTTATCATGCTTTATCTATTAGCGACTGCAATCCAGTCATAGTAAATCAGGATCAGTTTGCATTAATTTATATCACAAAACATTACTGCTATCAGGGTCAGCAATTGTGTGCATACTAAATAGGTACATTGCTGGTTGCAAGTTTATATGCAAAGCGGAGCTAACTGACCGCTCGCTAACTCAGTTATTGACACACAGACATGAGAGCAGAAATCATCCCTTCTTCTTACTTCCAGCAAGAAATGCATTTCATCTAACACTGAAAATGACAAACAGTTTCTTTAAAGATAACTTCAAAGCGTTTCAATCTGCAAAAACAGTGGTATGGTCCTTTACATTTGTAACTGTGAGTGCAAGAAAGAGGTGTAATAAATCCGACAGCATCGGATGCATAAACTTCCATCACAGCATCGAGAAAGGAAGAAAAATCATTGCGGTTACTACAGCACGTTTGACACGTCGTATACTACAGCCAGCTGCAGAGTTTTTACAGCACACACGGCCTGCGTAGCGACCAGCCTTGTCCAAGTTATTTGCAGCTTCTGACAAACCCGAAACATGAAGTCATTTCCTCTCCCCAAAGGAAGCTGGACTCCTCATACTCCTCCACCACTCTCTCAGGACATTGGAGATAATCTGGGTGTGAACATGGATTTGGTGGTTCAGTCAATCACTGACAGCGTAATGTGAAAGTGTGAAAACAGTGAAGGACGTTTATATTTCCAACGTCTGTCCAGGTTTTTTTTGTTGTTGCCATGTTTTTCCTCTCAGCTCCCAAAACGGTACTCACTCCAGCATCAATGTCCTGTCTCCATGGTGATGTAGCTGCCATGAAAACCACCATCCCCTGCCAGCACTACCAGCACCACAAACAAATCCACACACACACACACACACACACACAAACAAACCTCGCCAAATCCCACTGTGTCATTTAGCAGTTTTCTTTTAAAAGCCACTCTGTGTCTGTAAATTAATTTGCCAACGCCTCTCTCCATCTTTGTCAGTATTAATTCTGTTTCAGATTACTCGACAGCTTTCCAGCCCCCCCCCCCCCCCCCCCCCGGGGCCAAGAATCTCTCAGACCTGAGAGTGAGACAGGGAGGCAGGAGGAGAATGGGAGCAAAACCATACAAACTGCGCTCTAATTGGGGGTAACAAGCAGAGAACGTTTCATATTTGAGGAATCCTCCCAGAGCTGGTTAACGTAATGACTGCGATGAAATGTCAGCTCCCAGGACGCCTTTAGCGAAGAAGACATCAGAAACATACCGTATCACAACTCTGTCTTACAATCCAGCTGTCATGTGGAGTTCTTTTGGATATTTTGATGTGTGGTTGTGTGAGGTACTGTTAATTTACCAACAGTAGATGGTGGTCAGCATGGTTTGAAACACCGACACAGGAGGTAACACCTATGAAATATGGTTTTTATACGTCTAAAGTATGTGTTGCTACAAGCCCCATCAAGAGCATTTTATAGCTTAGCTATCGTCTCAGTTGTCCAGCTGGTTTCTCCAAACAGAGGTCGTTCTGACTGGCAACTATACCGCACATTACATACTCACTTTTGAGAAGTACCACATACAACCTCTTGAAGAGCAATTTGGCAACAAAAAAAAAAAGAAAACTCTGTCGCAGCCTGATGAAACCTCCTCCTTCCTCCATCTCCTATATATTCACTTTTACCTCATGTGACCTCGCCGAGGGCTTCGCTCTCTCCTTGCCAAGTGCTGCACATGAGGAACACCAGCCCCACTGCTCCTCAGCCCATCAATCAGGCTCTCCAGCAGCCATGAAATGAGCCATATGCGGCACAGGCAGGGCACCGGCAGAAAACAATGATTTTAGAAACTCCGGCGCTTCTTTTCCAGGCAATCTCACTGACTGGACTTTGACTCAAACAGCTTGAAGAGCAAGAAAATGAAATGCACGCTTTGGCAAGGTGATGACTAATGCAGAGGGTGTGTGTTTGTGAATTAGGAAAAAAGGATGCTGTAATTTAGGTGGCAGGATAAAGCAGAGATGACCAAGCATTCAAGACAGATAGGGGACTTGTTCCTCCTGTCACCTCAATCCTCCACAACAATTAGCAGCTGACAGTGACATAGCGGCCTGATAATAAGCTCTACAATGGGGAGGGGTCTCTTCAGTCCGGGCATATGGTGCCACTTTAATCTGCAGCCTCCATCAGACGAGTCTGGCTGCGAGACAAGGTTTGATTTTTACCTGATTGCATGCTCAAAGGCTTCCAGGCAAGACAAAAAATAAGCAAAGGAAAAAGTCTTTGAATTCAATTTGTTGTATCCAGAAGCTGACAAGTATTCACAGACTAAGAATGAAAGCATCTTTATGCTCTCTGATGTTGTACTAAAAGAACATTTATCCAGATTCAAGAAGTTGCCAAGGAAACCAAAGCTCCTTCTCTCCTTTTCTTTGTCTTGTGCTAAAAAAGCACTTTTCTGGGTGAGAGGAGGGCGATTTGCTTCCTCGCTGGCCGGGGTCACAACCCGCCGTCCATTAGAGGCTCTGAGTAATCCTCACAGGTGAGCCCAGCCTCAGACCGGGTAATCATCAGGCTGACACCTGCTTGCATTGTCCCTCACTATCACATGACCCCTCAAGGGGGCATCAGGGGTAACATGTAACCCCCTCTGGACTTGTTCACCCCCAACCAGGGCTTCTCATAATCCTATTAGACCCAGTCATCTGCACTGCATTAAAAAAATGTGATGAATGATCCTAAAACACAAACCCTCTGAGTCCCCAAGAGTCCTGTGTCTCACCTTTCACACATATCACACACAGCTCACGCAACAAAATATGAGAGGACTTTTATCATTCTCCCAGACTTTAAAAAATATATATATTTGATGTGTGCAACACTGTTGGATTAAAGAGGCTCTTCGATGTAACAGCACCCAAACTCCTTTAACTAACTGGAGGATGAATATCACTGTTGTTAAACTAGCTAGAATAAAACTTCAAGGTATTTTTTGTGAGAAAAAAAATCTGTTCCATAGACGAGAGTTAAGCCAAACCCTCTTCTGGGCATTAAATACACAACAAAACATCTTTTTATAAACCCGAATATTCCGTCTTTTTAGAATTTTCTGATTTCAAAATATCCCTGCAATATGCTTTATATATCCTCTGGCTTTTCTGCCATGCCTTAGAAACTTATTTGTGACCTATCTGACCCTTAAAACACTCAGAAATCCATTGGGAATTACAGTGCGGCACTGAGGATCATCCTAAAGTTTGACATAAGCAGGTTAAATATTTGACCACAGTGCACTACTTTGTTTTTGAGCAGACGCTGAAATACACACTGCTTCCTTTTAATAAATCGTATTATGTATTATGTATTATATAAGCCTGAATGCTAGCCTATTAGGAAAACAAAAAACAAGATTAAGAGTCTACAGACATGCCGGCAGCTCCATGAGAGTGTGTTTGGATGCAGAGTGAAACGCAAAGAGGCTGCTGCAGATAAAATGTTGAAGATGTTCACATCTGAGTTTTATTTGTTAGCATGCTGAGATTCTTTTACTTAAAACTGTTGAGAAATGTTGCTAAACACCATAAAAGTGGACCTCATGCTGGTGCTGTAAGAGAAGTCACTGGGTAAAGAATTCATCCACTGGGTACTAGGGCTGTTTGTGCAACCATTTGTGCTACTAGTGTGGTGTATGTTGACCATTAAAGTCAGTGGGGTTCGTCTTCTGGGTACCATGAATATCTACTAATTTCATGGCAATAATTGCTCAGATTTTTCACCTGAGACCAAAGTGGTAGACTAACTGATGCACTTGCATTGCCGTCCTTGCAGCCAGACTGCACAACTTAAATAGACGCTGCCGTGGTTTGTGATGTTACTCAACGTTTCTGTTAACGTTTTTCTGCATGACATTCCCCCCACTCTCTCTCTCTCTCCCGGATTTCTGACTCCATCCACTGTCCTTTGTTTAAAATAACGGCGCAAGAAGCCCAAAAATAATAACCTTAAAAGATAAAGCAATGTTCATCCCATTTATGCATCACACCTGCTGTATTCACAGTGTCAAACATATCTGAGAATTTTACAAGAAACCACTGAGAGCTCAGTGAAAAGAATGATCAAAGCTCCTGTATTTTTTAAAGTTTGACAGAGTGGAGAACGACAGATCCCAGCTTCACTCCAAATCCCCCTTTCTCTGCTGAAAACAAGCCTTATTGTGAGTTTTAACTCTCCAAAGATCTACGGCTCGTGTTCCTTAGCCTGCTGTATTACATTAGCTCTATCAAATACTCCAGAAAATCTCTGAAGCAACACAGAGAAATCGCCTTACATAACACGTTCACAGCGGCTCCTTCCAGAGGAGGAACTTATTGGGCCCTTTTGCCCCTCGGGTCCCTCTTGGCACAGAGGGTGACCATCAGTGGGCGGAGGTGCAGATTGGAGTGGCATGGCTGCAGCTGAGGAATGCGAGGAATTCCCCTTGTAAACACCTCATGCTCGGACGGTCACCGCACTCTTATCTCCCCGTGCCTATCGGCCCCTTTAATCACCATGATGGTTGGTTATTCATTACCAACGCCCCCTCTTCTTCTTCTTCTTCTATCTGCTCTTCCTGTGGCCTCTGTTTGGTCAGGGCAGGTGGGGTTGCTTCTACTGAAAGCTTTTGTTTACCTGAGGCCCCCCATGGTGAACTATTCACTTTGATACCCCCCCCCCCCCCCCCCATGGGCAAACCGAGCCTGCTCTGATACTACTGTATACAGTACAATGGCTTTCAAATGTCAACAACTTGAAAGAGAGATTTCTTTCCTTCTGCACAGCCGACCCAGGCTCCTATGGGAAAGGTCTGTAGCTGATAGGATCATAAGTGGCAAAAAGAGTGGGGGGGGGGGGTCTTTTTTTCTGATGGTTGAATAGATCGCTCCTGTATACGAGCCCCCCTCTCAGCTTTAATTAAAGTCGTTTCAAAAGCAGCTGAGAGCCTTCGTTAATACTGTGTGGCATTTAAAAAAACACAGGAAAAGAAACGTGTAAGTGCAGGTTGTTTTCTCCACTCGTCGCCTGGATAAAATACTGTTTTGTTCCGCGCCATGCTGGAGGAAGGTGCGAAGTCCACCCTGAGCGCATAGTGTGTAGCGTGAGGGGGGCCCATGGGGGCTGCATTCCACCTCATGGTGTACCACTCTCCACCAGTCATGAGGGACGCTTACTTACAACTATGAAACCCGCTCACATAGCCGCCAAAACTGTTTCCCATCAGCTTGGACTTTCTGCTGCAAGAGTCAGAAACCAGATTTTCCTTTTTCCTGAAACTCCCCCCCCGATTAGTTTATTTAAGGGGGGGGGGGGGGGGGGGACTCTGTTGGCCTGGATGGGAAAGCTGATATTTTCCGGGTGTTTTTCAGTGTTCATGTACACTTTTCCTGACACTTGCGATAAGGGAGCAGCTGTGGAGATTGTTGAGCAGCCGAACTCTTCCAAATGTTGACAGTAGTTCCCACACAAACAGAGGAAGGTGATGAAATGACTGACACACACTTTTGCCTCTAATCGTGCAGACAAAAGCAGAAAGTACATGGGAAGGATTTGTTGCCGACAGAAGAGGAAAATCCTCTTGGCTAAATGAAATGACAACTTCTTTTGATGTCGTTCTGCTTATCTTGACTTCGGGAGCTTTCCTGACTGACATTAACAGCCAACAAATCAAGAGTGTTAAGTTGGGCTTCATGAGCTATTCACACTGTGATGCACTTTGGGACAAAGTTTTGATATGACTTGTATGGAAACAAGAGGTTATTATTGCAATTGTTATCATTTTGCCTCTCACTATTCATGGTAGGGCTGCACGGTGCTGCAGTGGTTAGCGCTGTTGCCTTGCAGCGAGGTGGTTCCTGGTTCGAATCCCAGTCAGACAGGAGCCTGGGATGGGTTAACACGTAGTGCCTTTTGCAATGCCATGACCCAATTTGAAACCCCCACTGGGACATCATATTACAGCGTTGGGGATGCACTGTTACAGCTCTGTTGCAGAATCGAACACATAAACGGCTATCGCTTCTTAACCAACATCTGCACAAAAAAAAATTCCTGTTGCCTTCAGCTTTACTTTATGGTTAGTGTTAATAAACAAATGTTAGTACTGGTAGGAACTTAGATCATGAGCAAGACCGTTTGCAAGCTGATATTTAGCCCGGAGACCGACTTGAGCAATATCTGACTCTGAAATATCTGAATCTGAACTGACTACCTCAACTTAAAAACATGTAAAACAAATTCAATTCAGTGAAAAGTTGCTGAAACAAAAGTTTTTGTTGCATAAAAAAGCAATCTATGGCGTGTGATATGTTTATCTTTCAATTTGCATAAAATAAATAAGTCTGCAGGACATCTTAGTAACGTACTCCCAGGTATCGTGGCTAAAGAATAAATGTTCTCATTAGAGTAAAGTGCTTCGCTCATATGTCCCCTAATACCCACATTCATGGTATCACAGCATGTCCGCTCGCCCCGAGGAAGCTGTCAGCTACAGATGTCAATGCCCCCGCTGATCCTCTCCCTCCCCCCAAACACCGCACACACACGGCACTGGAGGATTGTCCCCCCCCCCCCACCCCCAGAACAAAGGAATGGGGGGTTTCTGTGGAGAACAGGCAACCAAACATTCCTGACACAATGGAGAGAGTGGCCAACAGGTTCAATTAGTACACACTTTAAACCGAGCTCTAAATGATCCCACTGTGCTCCAAAACAAAGCTCCACAGAGGTATTCCATGTGTTGGCGGTGGTCTTACATTTTAAGAGAGTTTCACCTACTATCTGCATTGTTGTCGCTCTGAAGTAAACCACTTGAAGGGCACTTGGGGCAAAGATCCTTAAGTTGCAAGATTGATGGATGACGGCACTCATAGAACATTTTCATTTTGGTAGAAAACACTACCACTGCTGAAAATATAGCTTACACTGCAGCCAAGTGCAAAGGATGTTTTCAGTTCATCTCTGCAGGAATTGTCCCCAAAAGTCTAATAAAACACTTCAGAGTGCATGTGCATCCTGTTTTTTTTAAGGGACTGCCAAAAGAGAATGTCACTCAACATGATCACTTAAAAATGTGATTAATCCTCATCTGTTCAGTGAGATTTGGATTTTCAAGGAAGGTTCAGGAGATCTGACCAACACCAACAGATCAACTTCTGATGAAGGTATTTTCCTGTCTTGATTTCCAACACCTTTCTACACCATGAATGGCTTACATGGCAAAATCTTCTACTCTACATTGGAAAATGTTGCAGTGTTATTGAATGCAGTGATTCGGGCTGTGTGTTTGTGACAGTCACTGCAGCTCAACTGAATTTCAACAGACGCACAGCATAATCAATAGGCGTATGTATTGCAAAAGAAGCAGCCAATAAAAGCCACTACAGGTGCAGAGCAGAGGCTGAGCTGTCTGATCTGAAGTAGTGGAATAAACGGGTGTACTCACCTCCTACACAAGGTGCGCCGTAACGTCGGGTACTTGGCGTATCCGAGAGAAACGAACCCCAGAAGCCGCCGTGTCACACCATCCAAACGCACATGTTTCCAGTCCCCCACCGATGAAGTGTCACAGTCATGAGCTGCAGAAACTGAGCCAGTAGACTGCGGGAGCGGACCGTGTCGCTGTGGGTCGCAGGCGGCACAGCGTGTCCAGGCGCCCGATCAGATGCGTTTAGGGCGCCACCCCTCGCCGGACCTCTGCGCCCACCTTTTTTTTTTTTTTTTTTTTCCTCCCTCACTCCTGACGGCTGTAAACAACGGGACACGAAGGGAACTCTCCGCCTCGAGTCTCCGCGGACACCGTGGACGAAACGGTGATGCGTGATGGCTCGTTAGTTGCGTGGTGCGCAATTAGAGAGGCGCGTAGGACGCCGGTGCCACCCACTAACGGGGGATTTCGTGGAGTGTGTACGGGAAGGGAATTTTAATGAGGACTGCTGCAGAGTTTGCTCCCTACGCGGGGGGGAGTCGTACTCTCTCACTGTCTTTACAGTAACACCTTGAAGTTATCTCACAGGTGGAGCGGGATGACGAAATAAAGAAACAACCAAACTCACCTCTCGGCAACCTTCCAGTCAGCCGAGTGGGCTGGATTAGAAGACACCTGTTGACTGAAAACACTTGAGACCTCCTGACTCAATAACAAACAGATACAGTATGAGTGATGTACCACTTTATTTCTGCAAAGCTTTTAACCCCCCAGAAGATGGAGATTGACAATCTGATAAATTGTTTAGTTAGATGTTTGAGCAGGTAGTCGATTCTTCAATCATTCTTAAGAGTCAATAAAAAGTTTCCCAGAGCTTCACCAAAATGTACTTTCCTAATCTAATTCATTTGAAGTCTTTTAATCTGACCTAACACATTTCCAAACATACATTTAGCAACAGATTCAGATTCATTATAAAACAACAAAGCTGGGGGGTTGTGTAAAATGTCAATAAAAACAGAATCTGATATATTACAAAACACTGAAACCCCATATTTATCTTTTTAAAGGGTTATTTGTTGGTCTTTTTAGCCTTTGATTTGAGACAGGACAGTGGATAGAGTAAAAAATCAGGGAGAGAAAAGGTGGGCATTGACATGTGGGAAAGGAGCCACAGGTTAGGTTCGAGCCCAGGCCGCCCACTTTAAGGACTGTCGCTTCTGTACATGAGCTCGCGCACTAACCACTAGGCTACTGGCGCCCCTTTAACCCCATTATTAAAAAGCCAACATATCAAAAGTATTAACTGAGACATTTGGTTTGTTCTGGAAAATGATGAGCTCAATGTTAAATCTGATGCTGCTTCTCAATGTATTGAAAGTCATCAAGTTCCAGCGTTTGATGTAGAAAGCAATTAAAAAAAAAAGTTCTGGGGAAGAAAAACACTATTAGTGAATGTTAAAGAGTGCAATAAATAAAAAAGGATGGCTACAGCTGCTTTTATTTCACTTCATTAACATTCTTAAATATAAAAAAAAGGATGCTGCAGATTTGTAGGCTTCAGTGGGCTTCTTTTCCCAAGATAGCTTTAATCTGTTTTTAATCTGACGAATAAATCTGGTGTATTCCAAACCTTTTAGTTTGAGATATACTTAAATGGACAAACATTAGAGCACAGACGTTTGTCTCAGTTTAGAGGAGAGTGCTGCAGCTCAGTGGTTTCAACCTTGGAGGAAAAGCCCAGAGAGAGTATTGAGATACATCCAGGGTGTTGCAGGGATATTAATATATATATATTTTAGAGACAGGACAGTGGAGAGGGTCAGAAACCAGGAGCGAGAGAGAGATGACATGCGGGAAAGGAGCCACAGGACGGATTCAAACCTGGGCTGCCTGCTCTCGAGGACCTAAGCCTCTGTACATGGGCCTGGCACTAACCGCTAGGCTACCTGCGCCCGTTGCAGGGATATTTAAAAGTGAAAAAAAAAAACCCACTGAGTTTCAGGTTGAGAAACACTTCCTCATCTTAATAACTGACAGTTCAGTTGGTAATGAGAAATTAAACCTTGCACGTTCTTCTTGCGCAAACTTTGAAAAGGCCCCTCACACTGCTGCTGCTGCTGTCTGTGTTGGTGGCCCCTGCAGCCTGAGTCATGTTCCTCTGTCAGAACAGCTCCTCCTCCTCTAATCCCACACCTCTCAAACCGCAGCTGAAGCCTGAATCTGTCAGGAGTGTGTCAGCTGCTCTTCCTGTTATGAGGTTAAACCACTTATCTGTCCATATGGGAGCTCAGCTAGCACCCTGGTACCAAATAGCTCATCACTTTACTAAAAGCCTAAACCGACACCGGGTAAACAAAATCTGGTGTTTACTGTTTGGAGGGATCAACAGCACAGAAACACATCGGTGTGAATTGACGTGTTAGCCACTGGAAGCTGATTTCACTCCTTAAGAGTAGCGGCACAAGATTTAGTAGTAGTACAAATTTACAATAAAAGATGGAGATGCATGTTTAATTGAAAATTAAAATTAATCATATTCTCAGAGTAGGAGCTGTGAATGCGAGTCAACCGCAAATATTACATTAAGTAATTATAAATACTTGCAATAAAACTTTTTTTTTGCAGGAACAAACCTGCACGAGAAACTCACTTTCCCATTCTGCTGCTGAGAAGTTACCTGTGACACAGCCCCGAGTCATACAGTGATGATGTACCGCCCCCTCATGGCCAGGTCATACTACTGCACCCAATTACAAACCGTGACTCGACAATTCCTGCAGACGTTCATCGGGTCATCCATCAAAGTCTAAATGCAGCCGGCGTCCCACTGCGATGCTCTCTAATGAGGAAGCCGGAGTGACATAACAAGCGCTGCATTTATTTTATTTTCAAGCCATAAAAAAAGCAATATATTATTTACAATTACTTTCACAGACATTTGGAATTTTAAACGGGAGAATCTTAGTGTCGACATTTCAGTTCAGACGTGTCTTTTTCAGCCTGGAGTCGTCCGCGGCCGCTTTACGCTTACGTGACGGCGTGCCTGGAGGGTCGTCAGGCGGAGCATCGGTCAGGTGGTACAGCTCGATAGGGGGGGTCGGCTCCTGGAGGAAGGGTGAAGAAGGGGAATCTTTTAACGTTTCATCTTCTGACTTTAAGCTCATTCTGTCTTAATACTGGAGCCACAGTCCTACTTCATGTAAAAAAACATAAACCTGGGATATTTTAAACATCCTGAAAATGTGTTGAAGCTTTGCAGTGGTAAAAAAATATGAATAAATCACGAGTTAGAGACAATTACTACTTTTATCACTCTCAGCTGTATTCCACTGACCTGCATGAGGTAGTCTGCGATGTACTCTGGCTTCAGGCATGTGACTCCGTGGGAAGACGCCTCTGATATGCCGACTCTGAAGTCTCCAGGCTTCAGCCGATTGAAGTCTGCAAACAGGTGAGTGGCCTCCTTGTACAGAGACGGCGAGGGACCCGGCAGGACCTGCAGACATGAAAATCTAAGTAAAAACTACGGCTTCTATAACTTCTTGTTCTTGTAATGTCATCCTTTAAAATGTATTTTCCTGCATTTAAAATCCTGCTTTTTCCTGGACCTGCTTTCCATGGTCAAAACTGAAAACTCTCACAAGTATTTCAGCTTTTTTTTTTTTTAAGCACCAAGACAAAAGAAAAAAAAACAAAACAAGCATGAACCTTAGCACCGCCAGACTGCAGTAAGCGCCTGAAGCCTGACTCTCTGCTCTGGTCAATGTTCAGCATGACTGTCCATCCACTGAAAGCTCCCTGAAAAACACACAAAGTCAGTGTTACTTTCACACTCAGGTAATAAATGTTACAGTACAAACTGCAGTGGTTGGAACTGTTCTGTTGGCTGTGTGTGTGTGTGTGTGTGTGTGTGTGTGTGTGTGTGTGTGTGTGTGTGTGTGTGTGTGTGTGTGTGTGTGTGTGTGTGTGTGTGTGTGTGTGTGTGTGTGTGTGTGTGTGTGTGTGTGTGTGTGTGTGTGTGTGTGTGTGTGGCTGTACGCACTTCTTGCTCAGAGCGTCCCTGCAGGGTTTTTCTCCAGCGCATAGCAGCTAAAGCTAGTCTCCTCTGCTGGGAGGTGATGGAGGGCAACGCATCCAGGATGGAGCTACTGCCCCACTCGTACTCGTCCTCCTGCAGCACAGAGGAGGATGTTAAATCTTTAATAGCATGAAAAAATATCGGCGGATGGATGAAGAAAGTTAACTTAACGGATGCTTTTAAAACTGTTTGAAGTTTTTCAGTGAACATAGTTGTGAAGTTAATGACTGCAGGTCTTAGATTTAAAAAAAACCATAATGCAGATACTTTGGAGAACCAGTTTTCATCCTATCACTTTTCTGTTCTATATGCAATCATTGTCAAAGAGACAACAAAAAGCCAAAGGTATCTGGTTTATTTTATTTTTTTCTTCCCAATTTGTGACTTTTTAAAATTGCTTTGTTTTCTTTTTACTTCACAAAAAAAGCAGGCAGAGGTACAACCAAACCTACACTTTTCAGAAAATGTAATACTGAATAATAAATCTGATTCTAATAACGGTAAACTTAAGATTCCTAAAACAATCAAGGTGGTTTGTATGAGGAGCCACATATCTCATGTTAGACACTTTAACACAACACCATGTTGTTCAACTTTGTTTTAACCTGTTTTAGACTATGGTGATGATTTGTTCATGCACACCTCTGCTCAGTGGTTGATACAGCCATACATCCTTGAGGTTCATAACAAACTGTAAAGCTCTGACTCACCACTGAGTGCGACCTGTAGGCTCACACACTGGTACACCTTTATACTGTACATAATTCTTGGTCTGCACCCAACACTATCTATGTGTTTTTATAATGCAGAGAAGTGCCGGACAGTATTCTTTGAACTCTCAGAACCTTTTCATGCTCTCTGTCTGAAACACTCGAACAGAAATTGGGAAAAGGGCTTTTGGGTATCCTGCACCATCAGCCTGGAATGACTTGAAACTCAAGGAGCTGGTGTCCTTAAATGATTTTAAAATATAAAATGAAAGACGTGGAAGCAGATTCTATGGGATGTCGACGTTTTAAGCTCGACTGCTTGAAATACTGACTCCCAGATTCGACTATTTTTATGCATATTTTTGCATTTTGTAAATTGTACTTTTCTCTTTGTGTTTTAGGTGCTGCCTGTCTCGGCCAGGTCTACCTCAGAAAAGAGGTTCTTGGTCTCAATGGGACCAGCCTGGTTAAATAAAAAAAACAGAACTACTGCAATCAGGATTTTAACTCTCAGGTTCTGACCTGGATGTAGCGACCCACGGAGCGGCAGGCCTCCAGGTACGAGCGGTGCAGGATCCATTTGCCGGCCGCCATCGCTGCCAGATACTTCTCGTTGCGCAGAGGAGTCCCGACGACGATGTGGGAACAAGTGGGGTCAAAAGACTGCTTGTCAAGGACCACGCCCCCTACGATAGCAAACAAATGCACACACATAAGACATTCTTTACAAAACTGTTAGGAGTTAAAGTTATGTTAAAAAGGTTTTATTCTCGATGCACTGAGATAACATAAGGCATATATGAGAATTCTGCACGACGTGAGTGTGAGTGGAAGTGTCTGTGGGAGGAAATATTCCCAGAGTACTGCAGGCAGATCCTCCCCGTTAGTCATCGGGGATTAGCTTCTCTGACTTCAGGCCTGTGATGTGCAGCGTGATGAAACACTGTTAGAGGACTAATTAGACTCACCGAGCTCCTCGATGAGGTGGCTGTAATCAATGCGCTCCTGAGGGCTGAGGGAGGACAGCTGGAATCTGGGGAGCTGCTTTTCTTCCTCACGCTTTTCGTCCTGAGAGACAGAGAAAGTTTTAGCACATGTTTCTAGTTTAAAGAGACGGTATTCAGTCGATTTATTACACACACACACACACACACACACACACACACACACACACACACACATTATATTTCTTAAATAGCTGCTTATGTAGATTTTAAAAGTTGATATAAATATGAACGTCCACCTGTGGTCCTGGAGCTACTGGGGGTTTGGTGAGTGGGAAAGCGATGCTGGGCGCCTCAGGAGTCAGGATGGCATTTCCTCGCCTGTCTGTCGGAGGCGTTCGTACCTTCCGCCCCATTTGCTGCTCGATGACATCACAAGCAGCTAGAAAAAGAAAAGTGATAACAGTGACGAGTTAAACCACTAGGCTACCGGCGCCCCAGTATGGTTTTGATTCTGATTAGAACTCTCAAGAAGAGCTGTCGTTGTTGTGCTTTGCCTCTGTGCGCTTCCTGTCAGCCCGATCGGACTCAAAGCTGTTTGTTTGCTTTCCTCTTTTCTTGTGTCTTGTGCTTGTGTTGTTCTTACTCTCTGATGTACGACCCTTTGGATAGAAGCGTCTGCTAAATGCATTGTAGAATATATTCTACATATATGTACATATATTTTAGTGCGATCAGCTCCTGATCTCTTACCCATCTCCACCAGCTCAGAGTCCGTCATGGAGTCCCTGAAATGAGCGCCATTTTTCTCCGCAGTGGGAGGCGGCGCAGGAGCGAGGGGCTCAGAGTTCTGTGAGGGACTGCCAGGCCACTGTAAATTATCCGCCAGCTTAGCCCTCTCCTGTCTGGCTGTGGGGTCGTCCCAAACGATCTGTTCACTCTGAGACGGCTCTGTGTTCATGTCCATGGCGGCTTCTCTGGTGACCCTGAGGTCAGAGGACAGAGCGAGGTCAATTTAACCCGAGGTGGAAGTTTGTCAACAACACTGAACGCAAACATCGACTTCAACAAACTTTAAAGTATATCAGAAGTGACTGTAGCCTTCCTTATGTGAAGGCAGCAGTAAATAAAAATGTTTTAATGCCTTCTTAAAAAACTAACAGATTAAGAAAGCCTCTGGGAATCAAGGGAAGCACTGACCTTTAACCTCACTCCAGCATCATAACATAGAAATCAATTATTGCCACAGTTTGACCATGGCTGTCTTACCTCAGAGCTTCCAGAGTTCGCCTGTTCCCACTGCGTCCGACCCGGCTCGCGTCAGGTGTGTGGGGGCCCGAGTCGGCCCCTCCTGATCCTATCCTGCTGAGTCTGACTGAGGTGCGGCGTCCCGTCGTTAGCTTCGTGGCTGACATGATCTCCTGGAGCTGTCTTTGCAGGTTCTCTCTCATCTCTAGAGTCTCTGAAATACCTGGACACAAGTCATAATGAAGAAAGAATTATTTAAGAATTCTGGTTCCAACAAGTACGTGCAGAAACTTAGTTCAGGTAGCTTTATTTGTATCTGTGGCGTGTACAGAGTCCTCTAAGCAGGCGGCTCAGGTTCAAATCCGACCTGTAGACAGACAACTAGTCTTCAGACTACTCAAAGCGCTTTGACACCACAGGAAATACCGACACATTCACGGCTGTGGCTCAGCTGGTAGAGGCGGTCGTCTCTCGACAGGTAGGTTGGTGGTTTCGATCCTCAGCTCCTGCAGCCAGCTAGGTTAAGTGTGTTGCCCGAGGACACATCGGACATGTAGCTGCCGGAGCTGGAGATCGAACCCCTAAGCTTCCGGCTGCCCCATGTGGGTTCTTCCCCACTCTCTCTCTTTCTCCCTGATTTCTGTCTCTATCCACTGAACTGTCTAAAAATAAAGGCCAAAATGAAACCTTAAAAAAACAACAAGGTGAATAAAAAAACTAGACAGGACTAAAAATAGACCTTCAAACAATAAAAACAAGTTAAAATGTGCCATCAGTGTGTTGTGAATAACATAGAAGCTGGTAAAGGAGACTCACCGCTCTTATCTGCAGCATCACGCAAATCTTCTTCATCTACGCTTCCGTCACTTACTCTGCGTAAAGTGGTGGTCTCTTCTGGGTTCACACTTTGATCACACTGCGGGGCCAGATAATTCAATAGTGAAACAGACAGGACATTGATGAGGAACCTCTTTATCAGATTAAAGCTCCTAATATTGATTCCCCTGAGAAGCCCACACAGCAGCCGACGAGTCACTGGATCTTTACAGACACAGCAACAGAAGTGACGCGACTCATCCGGACCCACCTTGTCCTCCTTTGCCTCGGCTATCTCTCTGAGCTGTGTTCGTGTCAAAGGTGGCGACCTCTGCGAGCAGTTGGGCACCTGGCTGAGGTTGAGACTCATCTTTGGGTTGAAGGTGAAAGGATAGAGGGACTCAGGAACGCGTTTCTGCTCCTCGGCACACTGCACAAGGAAACAGAGGACGCTTGTTAGCGCAAACAGACGCAGCACACATCAGTTTAGTAGAATTAGAATTAACTGGGAGACGTAACTGAGACTCCCATCTGTCTGTACAATTAGCAAACCAAAGTTGTTCTTAATTAAATATTCTATTTTTTTTGGGTGCAGAATGATAAATATTTCTCCAGGTGAAATGTGCAGATGAATCCTGAAGTAAAGCAGGAGGAAGAAATCCTTCCTGCATCTTATCCCACCTCCCCCGATACCATTTTTCTTAACAATGAGTAAGGTCTTTAACGTGCAATGATTGATTTAATAAATTAAATGTTACTTGATGCCCCAATTCATCTAGAGGAGTAAAATATATCATACATTGTCAGGAAGTGTTTTCAATATTTTCTATGTGTTAGACTCGCAGTGAAAAAAACCCCAAAGTGGATCATTGCTTAACGTACAGCCTGCAGCCAGTGCTGGGAGACCACATGTAGCCCTCTCTCCTTCACTCCTCTGTATTCCCGGGTGTTGTCTCCCACACGGCCCTGGTAAACGTAGTGTGTCACTGTGTCGTCACAAGCCCACCTTTAAAAAAAAAAATAAAAAGAAAGGAAAGGACATGAGATGCTTGCGTCCTAAATAAGTTCATAAAAACTCCCAATCAGGAGATAGGAGGCGGGAGATGACGTTGGGGGTTGACATTAATTGGATCATTAGCTGTGACAAAGTGTGTTAATTGGTCAAAAATGTGTAACAAGATAACTGAGTGCAGGATGAGTCATCAGACATCGTTTACAGGAAGAGGAAATAGAGTTATTTAGATGTCTAAGTACTCAGATAATGCTCTACAGAAATATTTCAGGCAGATGAATGAATATTTAATGCTTTATCAAAACTGAGAAAATGTGTTTTTACTCTCTTTCATGGGGTATGTTTGCAGCCAACCTTTCCTTTAAAATATGTGCATGCTGACATTGATCGTATTAAAGATCGATCATTTCTTGTAACGGAAGTTTGAAAGAAAATATGTGTAGGAAACCTGAAGTCAGCTCCCAGCGAGGCAGCAACAGCATTGAGCTCGCTCTGCATCTTGCTCAGCTTCTTTCCCACACAGATCACAACACCAGCCAGAGGAGCGGCTTCTTTTTCAGGGACCTTACAAACACAACAAACAATCAGACGATATGGTAAATGGACTTGAGCCTGTGTAGTGCTTTTCTTACACTGCAGGTCACACCTACACATTCACACCCTGATGGTAGAGGCTGCTGTGTAAAGTGACCATCAGAATGAACTAATCCATTCATACGCTGCCGATGAAGCAGCAGGGGTTTGGTTGTCTTGCCCAAGGACGCATCAGACATGTGGCTGCGGGAGCTGGAGATCGAACCCTGAGAGACCGACTCTACCACTGAGCCACAGCCAATATAAACAGTGTAGGTGGGATACTACATGACAGTAAAAGTTGAAGTAGTTAAACCTAATTTACATCACTTATAGACAGTCCCATGAGTAATGGCTCCTGTAAATTGTACTTTTATCAAAACTAGATTTGCACCTTTAAACTATAACAATGATGACACACTTTCTGGATGGGTTATTCAAAGGTTTGAGAAAATTTTAACAATTGACGATACATATCAATATCAGGCTGTGTAGTCAGCCACACAGAAAGGTTTGGAACCACTGTTAAGTTTACCTCCTTCTCAGTGGTCTTGGTAAACTGTGGGCTGGCAGAGACAGCCTGCATATCTATGATGCTGTTTCTGCTGCTGTTGGCCAGAGCCACCTTCATGTTCCTGTTGATGACCTCAGTGAGAGGGGTCTCCGCCTTCTCTCCTGGTTTGGCTCTTCCCTCTGGAGTCTCCAGTTCTCTGAGTGCATCCTTAACAAAAGGAACAGTCCATACAGTGCCTTTACAAAACGATGTATCAAACATCATGTGCACAGCAGATTTACAACAGAAGGAAAAACCTGTAATTGTAGCACGAGATTCTGATGCTGCTCAGTGGGTTCAAACCTTGACATTGAAGGAGGGCCTGAAGAGCTGATCTCTGCTGAGGAAACGAGAGGGAGTGTCCAGCTGCAGCGGGGGCTCCTTCTGCAGAGGGTTCCTTCTGCTGCTCTCCTGGTTTTGTTTGGGGGTGCTGATGTCCTCTTTGGGCTTCCTCTCGTCCATCATGGACTTGAACATTTTGCTCCGGAAGCGACTGACATCCAGTGGGGTAACGGCCTTACCGCTCTGAAAACCCAGCAGGGGGATCTCTGGAGACAAACGGGCTGGAGGAGGCATGGATGGCTTCTGGGAACCGCCGACAAAACTCTCGTCCTCCCTCTCTGATTAAAAAAATACAAAAATATAGCAAATCTCATTGACAATTCAAAATATTCTGCACCTCTCCTACCGTTTGAATAAATACACATTAATTCACATCGACACAAACACTCAAGGAAAGACTTTTCTAACCCGGTGAAGGTGGCAGGTCAACTAGAAAGCGCCCCTCCTCTGCCCTCTGGCCGCTCCGAGCTGACGCCAGCATCCAGTGCATGGTGACGGCTGGGAGACCCCATTTCTTCGCCGCCTGGTACTTTGTGCCTTCAGGGCTCTGCAGCACCAGGTGACTGCTGGCCAGCATGCCTTTCTTCTGGTTGGCCAGGCGCACAAAGTAATCCTGGACACTGCAGGAGGGACAGAAGGAAGGGTAACCGATGCATCGGTTCATTACAGTATCGGCCGATATTGATGCGTCATGAAACGATGTTAGTAGCCGAGCAAAGCACTAAAAACGTGTGTTCAAATAAAATGGCCTGACCCTCTCTTAAATCATATAATGTACTCAGAAAAACATTCCTCTTTACGTCTTATGAGTGAAAAGTAAACCAGCGTGTGTGATCAGAATGCAGTGTGTCCGTACTTTGCACCGAGGTGCTTGGCCAGCTCCACCAGAGACTCCCTCTCTGCTCCCATGAACTGACTGACGGAGAGCACGCAATCTGTGAGAGGAAAACGTCCGTCCATCACAGGAACAGGAGTGAACAGAGGGTTGGAGGAGAGCTGCAGAACACACTCCTTCTCCACACACATGGCCTGAAAAAAATTAAAGAGAGAGCAACACAATTCTGTCAGGCGTCAAAGAAGCAAAAAGAAAACGCATCACAGGGCACAAAATGATGGAGCACACAGACTAAGGTGACGGAGTCAAGCCCTTGATTAATCTCTGATACTCTCTCTCCTTTGTTGAAGGCATATGTGACATTCTGAATATTAATTTAATAAAAGTCAAATATACCTTATGTAAATACATTGTGGAGAAAAGACTCTCTTAAAACAGAGTGACGAAAAACTCTCTCTGACTTTTGTTGTTGTCGGCTTGTTTGTTTCGCTCAGACTTCAACTTGTTTCATGTTTTTTTTTTTTCCCTCTCTAACCGTTTGACCTGCCACCACGAGGGGGAAGAGAGACGGCCCTGCCCACTTAGGCTGTTTCTAGATCTCCACAAAGATTAAATATTATATTAAAATAGCTATATGCATTCTGCAGTTTAATGAATTAATCAAAAATGTGCTTTTTGCCTTAAAATGGGAGTCAAAAAAGTACATGACTGTGATCCTACCAGCCAGGTATCAGTGACCACTTCGTCCACAGTGGCTTCTACAGAACAGCCCAGCAGTGGGACCACCGCATAGTCAGCCACAACACGTGTGCGGCCCATCAGCACCCTGCCTCCATTGTCCGTCACCAGCACAGAAAGCTGGGCCTCAGCGTCAGCAGCGAAGCCCACAAGAAGAAAACACTTCTCGAAAAACAGGCCTGCCTCGCTGGCCTCCTGCAGGATGGATTCAGCCTCTGATGCTCTGGTCCGGTCTGGCTCTACAGCTGTGCTGAAGGACTTCCTGCTGTTTTCCTCGGCTGGAGGGGGGATGTCCACTGTAGGGTAGAAGGACAATAAGATAAGCTGCAATATATAAAACGATATCTCGTATCACAGATGATTCTTCAACAACAGAGACTTGCCGACTGTAGGGTCGTCGTCATCCATGTACTGTGAGAGCAGATCTTCATCCGTCCTCTTCAGCAGGGGAGTGCTGGGACTGGCTGCAGGCGGAGCAGCTGAGAGTCGAGGGGTGGGGGTGTTACGGGCGGGGACGGAAACGGCTGGAGGCAGACAGTCAGGGTGGAGGTAACCCTCTTCTGGGAGTAGACTTCCTTTGTTGAAACTGTCCAGCAGCCACTGCACAGTTACTACATGAGGTCTGTGAGGTTATTTACAGGGGGGGAAAAAAACACAGTCCAAATGTGTTAATGTGCAGTTCTGTAACTAACCATAAAAACACGACAACAAATGTAACATTAAGAATAATGTAAGAGTGGCACTGGTAGCGTAGTGGTTTGTGCCCGTGCCCTATGTACGGAGGCTGTAGTCCTCCGAGCGAGCTAGGTTCAAATCCAACCGGTGGCTCCTCTCCTCCTTTCCCGCATTCCCCACTGTCTCTCTCCCTGATTTACGACTCTATCCACTCTCCTATCTCTACAATAAAGGCCCAAAAATAACCTATTAAAAAGGATAATGTAAGGATATGTTCCCAGGTTTAACCAAGACATGACATCAGTTAACGTAATCTTTACACATCAATTTGAAGTGTTTATGGTATTTTAAAGATTTTTTGGTACAAGTCTCCCTATAAAGGGAAACATCTGCATTGTTACAGATGTTTCTGGTCTTAATTGAACCTTAAATGTCCTGGTTACATTGAATGTCCCTTATCAATAAACCACCAGGACTATCTTTAACTTCAATACTTTCTAAATTCTTATTAAAATATTTACAGCACTTTCATTTCATACTCAGATCTTTGGAATAACATAGCTGCATAGGTAGTAAATATGAAAACAGAGAAGAAGACGTTTAGGAATGTGTGAGAAGAAAACATACAGTCAATACAATGTAAGGTCATAATCCATGCACTTCAGACCTATGTGTTGCCTTTGAGAGAAAGTTCTTTAGTTCCAGGTCCAGCTCTCCCATGACCACATGCGTGAGCTCCTCACTGGGCTGGTTGAAGCGCAGACCTCCTGCTGCGTTCACGAGACGCCGCAGTTTCTCCAGCTTCTTTCCCGGCAGGCCGCACAGATACAGCTGCACAACAATAAAACAACTTGTGAGACAAAGAATCTAATTTGTTTCGTCAAGAGACTGCTGTGAGATTTTTAAAAAAGTAACGTTCTCCTGTGTACCTTACAGCCATCCAGTATATCTTCAGCCGGGCAGACGGTGAGGTCCAGGCTGTCTATGGGGTCGGGAGCTTCCAGGCGACTGATGGTGCCGTTGGTAAGGGCCGTGTCATTTATTGTCATGCTAGCGTTAACAGAGATGTGACTCAAGCCCAACAGAGAAGGCCCATCTGAGGTAAAAAAGAAAAACAGGATTCCATATTGCAATTAATTATGTATTGATTAAACCAACAATGAATCAATTCATATTTACAGAAGAAACGTAATGCTGTGCTCAAACCTTAATGACAGAGTGACAAAGTCTACATTTTAAATAAAGTAAAAAATGAAGTCTTTTACTCACCCTCTTTCTTGCTCGTTCCAGTAGGCGTTGACGTGTGAGGTCTTGTTTGTTTCGCTGCATTACGCTCCACGGTGTATCTGCTCTCATCTTGACAAAATCCTTTCTCTATGCTGTCAAACAGCCAGTGCAGAGAGACGCAATACACATTCCACTTACGGGCACACTCGTACTTCTGACCTGCAATCAGATATAAGCACTGAGACTCAACCTCACACCGATGACAAGACTGCTACGTTTTCATGACTACGTTTGTCTTAAAAAAAGGTTTTTCATTTGATTTATCCCAAAGTGCTGAAACTGATGGTGACTTGCCTGTCGGTTCGCTGACTATGAGGTGTGTGCACTCGTTCATTTTGAGCTGACCCGTGTAGTTGGCTCCATGCTGCTCACAGAGGCGCTGCACCTCTTTACGATCTGTGCTGGAGAGGCCGGTCACACAGACGGTACAGCCACGAAGCACAGGGCACAGGTAGTCCTCCATGGGCAGATCTGTGTACGTGAAAAGACTGAAAGACGCAGAGGGAGGAAGTCCTTTATTATCACACATTTTACCATTCAACTTGATGCACTTGTTTTCCAGAAAGAGTTAATATGGCTAACTAACCCCTACAAAACAATTGCTTATCTTATTAAAATAACTTAAGGAGGACAAATCATTGCACACACCTGTCCTGAGATTTCTCCCAGCAGGCTTTGACCCAAGCAGGCAGCAGGATGGGTTTACCCAGGCTGGCAGCTACCAGGTATTTCTTGCTGCCTACCTCTCCTGCGATCAGGTGCGTGACAGATACATTAAGGTCAAGATAGACCCGTCCACCCATGAGTTCCACCAGATCCATCACCTCCGTCTACAAATAGACAGAAAGGGAGACTTTCAGACAAAAAAAATAGAAGATAAAAAAACACTCTGCTGAGTCATCTGTTTTTGGGGAACACATGGATGATCCCTTTCACTGTTAATCTTGTGAAATACTCATTTCATTATACCTTTATATTTCATAGCAATGACAAAAGTATCAATCTACATGTCATATATTAAAGCCGCATTCAGTTTGCACTACGATTATGTAATAGTTGTCATTCATTCATGCAAGAAAGCCTCTTTAAAATGGGTCAATGAAAGAGATATTACGTTTTCTGCATCTGCATAAAAATTATTTTAACTATGTTTTTGCTTCATGTTTAAAGTTTCAGTCCTAACTTTGCTGATTCATTAGAGCATGAGCCTGGAAAGTATCCGAAGTAAATGGTAAATGGTAAATGGACTTGAGCTTATAGAGCGCTTTTCTAGTCTTCCGACTACACAAAGCGCTTTTACACTAATGTCACACCCATTCACACACTGATGGTAGTGATCGCTATGTAGTATCATCCATCAGAAGTAACTAATGCCATTCATACACCGCCACCGAAGCAGCGGGAGCAATTCGGGGGTTGGGTGTCTTGCCCAAGGACACATCGGACACGTTGCCCAGCTGGAGATTGACGACTCTACCAACTGAACCACAGCCGCCCCAAGAAGTAGTGAACCAACCCGCATCGCTTTATCCAGGCTTGTGCAGGAAATAGTGATGTCAGCCATGGCCATGTTATAGACGGGCTTCTCTGCCTTGGGGACACAATGCTGCTGCTGCAGACAGTACAACACCACCAGTGGACTCACCACTCGGCAGCCGAGCTAAACGAGAAATAACACAACGAAGAATGAGTGAGGGAGGAAATACTGGGAGTGATGAGGCTTCAAAAAATACTCAGTGTCATGGCATCAATGGTCGAGTCGGACCTTTTTACAGTGCAGAAAGGCGGGGGTGGCGAAGCTGCTGAAGACAAACAGAGATTTGTCATTGTGGTCCATTTGTAAAACAGCATCTTCATCGATGGTTTTTAAGTGCTTCTCAGACTGCAGCTCCAAAATGGCCTGTAAACACAAGACACAACATCATCAGGTACAAACAAACAAACAGACACAAGCTGTCATCGTTATCAGCCACACAATAAGAGCTCTTACCTCGTATGCTTTGGTAGCATACTCTGATTTCTGTCCTTTACTTTCCACAAACTTCACAATGAATGCTGCCTGGTCTCCTTTGGACATGTTGGACATTTGACTGGATAAGAAAGTGAAATAAATCAGGTTTTTCTTCGTCTTTTAAAGCTGGGGTTGAGATATTAGCAAGGCAACATTAAACAGAAAACAGAGATACACCAGCAGGCTGTACAGTTTCTTACAGCTAGTTTAAAACACTCCTTGTATATTATATTTAATCTTGTACTTACTGCAGGCCCGCTGTCAGTGATTCAGTGAAAACTCTGACAGGTATAAAAGCTTATAATATAATAATTCAAAGTCCATACGTGCTCATCGTGTCTTACACAAAAGGTTAGTAGTCCCTATTTATTAAAATACTTAATAAGTACACGGGAAGACATCAGGAAAATTTGGTTTACGAAATTGAAGTGTTAGCTTTGTTGTTGTCATTCGCGCCAACTGCGTCACATCCGGTGTTTCCTACTAGTGCGACCGTGTGGGAACAGACATCGGGGTAGAGGGTGGAAACGATCTGTGTTGCCAGGTCCGCTTCTTATAAGCGACTTCGGGCTTGTTGTTATGCAAAGTCGCTTGCACATATCGTCAGTCGCGGGTTGCGGGTTTTTGGGCTTGTTTTCTAAAGTGCAGTTGCTCCCTTTATGATGAACTCCTCCTGATTCAATCCCAACTCTCCACAATAAAGCCAAACATATATAGATAGTTTGTCCATTTCCAGGATCCGTCCACAATGAGACAAGACAAACACACACACATATAAATATTATCAATATGTTATCAACTGCTATCTATGTGGTAGGTTAGGTCACCTGTTTGGCTTCATTTTATTTATTTGAGGAGCCAGGTCGCTTGTTTTGGGCTTGTTTCCATAGAGCTGGTTGCTTGTTTCTCTCGCGAGATCTGGCAACACTGGAACCGATGAGTCGAGAAGGTTTTAGTCCTGTGTGATAAATACAAATCACTATGTAGATTTTTTTTTTTTAGTAGAATTAGAAAGTTGTAGAAGTGAAACAATTCGATGCTATAGTTTCTGAACTAAATCCACAAACTTTATTCAAAGAAAAATGGGTCCCTGGAGGGTTTGTTTTTTCCTCTAAGGACAGTTTGTATGTACAGTTATGAACATTTCCACAGAATCCGTACACTTTTCCAACTTTCATATTTCTCTACTAAAACTCCATAGTGCACCTTTAATATTAAATAAATATATTTTTTTGCATTACTTTCAACACTCCTGCACTACATTGCATTACTTTAGCGTTAAGATATTCTTAGTGCAAATCACCCGAGTCAGCTCACTGGATTTTTCTTTATTGGCTACTGAAGTGAAGCAGCCTATTTTGGAGCAATAGCATCCAAAAATGTGTTTTGAAGACAAGATATTAATAAAACTAACCTCTGAGGCGGCTGTGGGTCAGTAGTAGAGTCAGTCTTCTCTCAACTGGAACACTTAACCCTAAATTGCTCCCACTGCTTAGTTGGTGGTGTATGAATGGGATTAGATAATAGCCTACTGATGGCCACTTTACACCACAGCCTCTACCATCAGCGTGTGAATGGATAGGTGTGACCTGCAGTGTAAAAGCGACAAGATTATAATCTAATCCTTCAACACCTTCAACCACTGGTAATCAGAAACCTTTGAATTTCTGGTAAAGGTATTTTATATAAACACGATGGTATCCCCAAATGTATTTACCAATGCCACTTCCTGCATGTTAACTCCAATAATATCAATAAAGACAGTTCAGGTATTTTACAGTTCTTAAAAATTGATTTATAATATCCACGACTTTAAAGGTCACAACTCTTTGTGAGAGTATAGGTTTAAGAAAAGGGTGGAATTAACAGTCCTGTCCAGATTTATTAAAATTCTGGTCGGTATACTTGTAAAGATAAATTGGATAAAAGTTTGGCTCATTATGGCCACATTTTTAATTCATAAGGCTAAATTCATGAAGACCCCACCCATAGTCTCATCTTATAATGAAATTCAACTCTTAACCAAGTCTCTTAAATTCATGATATCCAAATTATCTCTTTAAATTACTTAAAAATGACCTCATAATTAAATGTTTTGCCTTACAGTTTGTCAATTTGTATTAACTGCAACTAAGAAATAAGAAGGTATGCTTCCTGGTTACAATGAAAGTGACATTTCTTATAATACATTACTAAAATAATATTATGGTGTTCAGGCTGTTGTGTTGTTCTAATGTCAGTGTTTGGATCAGTCTATAGGTGTGCAGCAGTAAATGTTTTAATGGGCCGAAAAGTTTGGGAACTTCTGGCCCGGTCACTTTGTAAGTCATGACCTTTCAAATGCTTTAAAAAACAAATCTTGTTGTTTTGATAACTTACCCTGGTATGAAAACAAATAATTCACACTGTGAGAACAAACGTGGTTAAGAGCTGTGGTCGGTTCTCTCCTAAAGGACAAATGTAAATACAAAAGAACAACACTGTGGGTTCCCTTTTATTCTTAAAATTTTATGTACAAGTGCGGCTGATTTATTTTTTTTGAATGTACATTCAATATAGAAAGTTTATATACGCAATATTACATTGAACAAATTGCACTAGTCTTTCACATAGATTCAGAATCAGAGTCAGCGTCATTCGTCAGGTCTTTGCAGAAGCTCATTTCCGGTGGTTATTATTCACTCATAAATATTCTAGTGCTTTTTGCATTCTGGGGAGGAAAGAGAATTACCTTACAAAAAAAAAAAGTGAGGCATGAAGGGAAGCCTTCAACGAGAGAGGAGAGAAGTAATTATGAATTAAGAGCGATAGGCTGGATGTTTGATCTGAGTCAACCTGGTGAAACCCAAAAGGGTCGGCCTCTGTCCAAAGGTTTGATAGTCAGTAAGCTGAGAAATTATACACATATGTTTTCTGATTTCCTATTTTAACATTTGTTTCCTTTTCCATATGAGAATCTGTTATATGGACTAATAAATCAAATGTAAAAAAAAGGTGGATAGGTCCTGTGCACTAATGTGTCACCATTGTTTCTGTTGAGGTTTTTTTTGGAAGTGTAGCCAATCAGGAATGATAAGGGGGTGGAGATAATAGAGAGGAGATCTATAATAAACCTCAGTCGTTCTCATGAAAAAAAGAAAAAAATAGAGTAAAAAATATGTCCATACAAAAAGTAAACTCTTCTGTGTCACTGGAAGAAACAAGAAAAGTGGAACAGAGGAAAAAAAAACATGTGGTCATCATCCGATAAAACATTTGTAAGTGTTCATGAAGACTTGAGTGCCAATTGTGAGGGGAGAGGAGAGTGATGCTGGAGGAGGTGTTGAAGAAATTTTGGTGACGGTCATCGACGGCCCGTTCTCCTCCTCCATCCTTCTCTCTCTCTCTCTCTCTCTCTCTCGGTCCCCCTCGTCTGGGAGCTGAACAGCTGCGGCCGTGAGGCTGCAGGGCAGTCTGGGTGCCTGAGCGTGACTGTGTGTGTGTCCATCAGCCTTGGTCTCCGATGTCGTTGTCCACGGGGGGTGGGACGCTGGGCATTACTGTGGTGCCAGTTCCTGCTGTAAGGTAACCCGCTACTCCTGGACCTACAGGTGACAGGAAGGCAGAGATGTTTCAGCACAGGTGCGGCTTTGCAGGACAGCTGAAGTGCTGCGAGTAAAATACTTTGATGTACTAAACTACTGAATGTATGGAGTTATGAACAAGGATGGAGGGCTTAAAGAATCCCGAGTCTCTAGATGAATGGATTTGTTGCAGGTGTATGGAGCCCTGTCAGGTTTCACCCTTAACATTTATAAAACAAAAGCTTACCTAGGCTGCTCTATTTGTTTCAGTCCTTACCCATTCATATTCCTATCAATTTAGAGAATGGGACATGGTGATATCCCGATTCATCTGGAATGGTAAACACCCCCTGGATAAGATACAAAACTTTGCAGTTGCCAAGACACACTGGAGGGATGGCACTTTTGAGCTTTTTCGATTATTATCTTGCAGCTAAGAAGACCAACGATGCTGTGGTGCAATTAAAAATATATAACAGTTAAAGCTCCTGTGAGGAATTTTCAGTTTTTGTTGATTTTAGAGACCCCTGTGGAGAAAGCGGATACTGCAGGAGGAGGAATATGTAAAGGTTTTTGCGCACGGGAAATGTGCTAAACATTTAGTCTTTCCGACAGCGAAGCAAAACGAACACTTGGACCAAAAACAGCTTTTCTAAAATGAACTAAATGATGAGGTACAATGTCCCCATCTGCAGTGGAGCATAGCCTTGCTTCCTTGCTGGTACTCCTTTGGGTTTCTCAACAAAGGGGCCATGATGACCAGCGTCATGAGGCGTACACAAATACCAATGACAAGTACCTCATACCACCTCACTTGACTTATGAAACATAAATAAAAAAAACATTGTAGCCTCGTTCATAACCAGCTAAAAACTCCTCACAGGAGCTTTAAAGTCATTAAAGTTATAATTCAATTTTCCTTTATTCATTCTTTGGTTAATTTCTGTGGTTTTTGTGAATGCACTTTTTTCTGTCATTGGTGTCTACAGACTGCCAACATTTATCATTTCATTAGGCTTTATAGTTTTCTAATTTCAAACTTGGCTGGTTTCTCACCCACAGCAGACTGGAAATCCCCCGATCTTTCCCAAAGTCATGTCACATGGTGAGTAATCACACTCATGTGTCAATGTTTGGTTATTCTCTGATACTAGGATAGTGTGTCAAAGAGTTAGTGGATGGAGATGAAGATGGTATGACGTGATTTTCAGCACTGCAGAGATTGGTGATGGAGGTGGGTCAAAAATGGAGGTTAAGAGGACAGGAATGGCAGTAGGAGCCAGGTCACAGTCTACCTGCATCAGAGCAAGAGAGAGGAGAGCTGCGAGGGCCCTGCTTAGGAGTCTAGAGCCCACCTCGCAGTGGGCTGCTGGCGGCCAGGAGAGAAGGAGTGGAAACCCCTGAGGATGAAATGTGGAGGAACACAAAGGAAGGGAAGGAGAGCCAAAAGGTTACAGGAGAGGAGAGAGATAGGATCGCTGGATTCAAGCACAAGTGAGGAGTCAGCCAAGAGGGGTTTTTATTTTTAGGATAAAGCAAAGCATTAAGAAATAAAACAGCTCGGAGACAAAGAAGTCATGACTTACCTTTTAAACACTCAGGGGGAAACCATTTAAACAACTTTAGGTGTTAAACAAATGTGTGATTAGTGCTGCTGTGTTTTCATTGAGTAGAAACACTTTACCTGTCAGGTATCCAGCGGTCTGAGACTCTGAGATGAAAAGATCGTGTTTCTGGTCTTTGAAGGCACTCCAGACTGATGACCTCGCCAGAATCTCATTCACCTGCAAAGTGGGGATTAAACAAATAGTTTAAAATGTTTCATCATTCATTTGATTACATGAATTATCCTGTCGTTGAGATAATCCTGCCATACCTGTTCTCCAAACTGCAGACTGCGGGTCATGGACTTGAGAGTCTTCACGATCTGGGCCTTGGTAGCGGACGGGTTGTCTAGTGTTTCCAGGCCGATTCCTTCAAGCAGCTTCAGCAGATATGGAACCAGCTCCACACGAAGAGCCTGGTCGATTCATTATAAAATCACTCATTTTACAAAACTATCAAACATCATGTGCTGAAAATGATATTCAAACACTAACAGTATACATGTTTTTTTATTTAATGGTTTACCTGAGCTACTAATTCAGTCTGTTCCTTCTGAAACATACGGTTGAGAGCTTCACAGGCCAACCCGGCCATGTCTGCCCGACATTTCATCCCAGCCATGAGGGGTCCGATGGTCTCCAGAGAAGCCATGGAGCGTACACAGAGCTACACAGAACAACACAGTTTGAGGTAGTGATGTGAATAGAACAAAAACAATGTTTAACAAAAGCCCAGGTTCACTTTGTTCAAAAGCTTTAATCCTGTTAAGAGTGATTCTGATTTGGCAATCTACTTTTTTCCCATCCAGGATCATGTTCTCCATCTTTCTTTTATCCTACTTTTTCAGAGAAAGACTGGATAGGTTCAACCTGACAGACTCTTAAGGATTACCAAAAGGCTCCTAACCTCATTGTCTGACAGCACATGGATGAGGCGGATGGCGCTCTTGGGCACGGCGTTGTTCTTGTGGTTCAGTGCTGCCAGGACGCGAGGCAGGTGACCCAGAGGAGGGACCTGGTCGGCCAGCTGGGTCTGCGTGCTGAACAGACACACCGCCGCTGTGGTAACCGTCTCAAGGGCCTCGCCCTGCGGGAGGGGACGAGATGTCAGGATGAGGAGGGGAAGCAGCTGGTGTGAGATAACAGAACAAGCAAAGTATGAAACGTGTTTGTTTCTCAGCGTGGAAGCTTACATTGGGGTTGTTCTTCTCCAGGAGCTCAGTCAGCGTCTCCAGCAGGGACACCAGGAATTCTCGAGGCTTGCGCAGCACCCAGCCGGGCTGAGCGATGAAGATACGCAGGAAGACTCCACCCACTTCTATCTCGCCATGTCCTGTGCCGCACGCCACTGTGAAGTCCTCTGGCAGCTGAGCACACACAGCGAGAATTTACTGTCACACTGAATCATTCACAACATCCAACTGTTTGAAAGTGAGTAATGTAACACCGCACTCACTTTCCAGTTCACGTCAGGATTATCCTTCTGCTGTTTAAAGTGCCTGAAGTAAAGTGAAAAAGAACAACATACATATTCAAATATTTCACACTTGTCGCTCTCCTGACAGCTCGTGGCCAAATAGGTTACTGAATTGAGTTCATGTCATACTCAAGCATCATCTCCCGCACAGTTGTTGACACTCTCTCCCTTGAGCTGTCGTTCCAGATGAGTTCAGGGTTCTCGTGCGTTCCCTCGAATATGTGCACCGCTGCCTCTGCATTGTCCCGCATGGCGTCCATGAACACGCCGGGGAGGAAGCGCATCAGCGTCAGGCGCACCTGGCAGAAAGCACATGTTGTCAGTGTTTTAGAAAGATACTGGGTAAATGATGATACACAAGGAACCCAAGAAAAACGTAAATTATGAAACTAAAATTCCAACCTTTGGCCCGACCAGCTTGTCCGAGGTCATCTTGGAGAAGAGCTCTGCGGTCTGTGTGCGGACCTGAGGATGTGTGCAGTTACAGAAGAGGTCTAGCAAGTAGATCAGAGCACCTGGGGAAACATAGATTCAAATAAGCATAACTTTCATTTATAGATATGGCGCAATCATCAGAAAATGAAAGAAAAAGAACGATACTGACCTTTGGCCATAGCCTCTTTGACAATCTTTGTGTTGGAAGTCAGTGCATACAAGGTTTCCAGCACCATTTGTCTGCCTAATGATTTAAAAAACAAAACAAGTTTTAGTCAAAAGATACAACCCTGCTCCAAAAAATTGCATATAGAGTCGGTAATTTGATATCTGAATGTCTTCTTACTGGAGGGGAGCGAGTGCAGCAGCAACAGGAGGTTGGACAACACCAGCGACTCGGCGATGTTGCTCACACATTCCTGGTTTGATGTCACTGTATTAACAACCTGAAGAGAAAGAAAAACATTATTTCTACAGTGTAGAGATACATCAAGGAGAACAGCAATAAGAAAAAAAGGACCGAGATCCTCTACCTCCAAAACCAGCTGCTGCACTCTGCCAGCTCCGTGAACCCGCAACAAAGAGAAGAGCAGTTTGAAATGTCCGATGCACTCCGACTCTGAACCTGAAATTACAGACGAGCACCAGAATTAAGACGCCGGTGAGTAAGACACCTCAGACAAATAGAAGGAGAGAGTTTCAAATCTCACCAGGGTTGTTCTTGATGACATTGCGAAGAGCCTCTAAAGCCATCTCAGCAAAGCGGAGCCTCTCGGCGTGCTGCTGGGACTCAACCTTGTTACTCTGACTCATGGCCAGCAGGGTGTGCAGGTACTGGGCCTGGGAGCCCACGTAGTCCAACAAGCTGGCTGCAAACGCTTTGGGGTACTAAAAAACAGAGGTGGTAAAACAAGTTATGGCATTACAAATCGTTTCAAGTCTATTTTAAACGGAAAATAAACCAAGTAGAGTATAGAATGTGAAAGCTCCTACCATTGAAATGGACTTTTAGTCATTGTAAATACAGTGTTTTGTTTTGATACTCACCTCCAGAGGAAACGTTGGTTGTTCATTGTAAACCCGCACAAAGATCTCCCCAACAATCAGCTCTTTGCTGTGATCACTGAAGACAAACTCTGCCCCAAAGCTTTTATCATTTTCTCCCTACAAAGACACCAGAGAGGAAAAGTATGAGCAACTTCTTGATTACTCCAATATGTCTTATCAAAAATACACAAGTATAAAAGTATTACATTTCTGTATGTGAACATAACAAAACTACAAAATCATTCATTTTGAAGTCTAAATCGATTTTTTGAGTAAGCGGCAACTTTCAATGTTTAAGAATTAAAGTCAATGCAGACATGCAAACAGGTGCAGTTCCTTAAGTGTCCATTTGAGGCAGGCTCCAGTAGCCCAGGAGTCTCTATTAGAGCTGATAGTCAAATACCCATTTTTACAGCATGAACAAACAAGCTTACTGCAAGGTTTCTAAAAACAGTTAAAGGTCTAAATAGCTAATTTCTTTATTGGCAAGAAATGTAAGGAGAATGAATTTCCTTAAAACTCATCTATTTTATTACATTAAGGCTAAGAGTTATACATTAATGAGCACTATTGGGGGCGAAGCAAATTTACTGACAGGTGGGCATGTTGACGCTTTTTGCCAAAATGCTTAAGACCCTCTTCAACTTCACCTCGTTGCCTGTGACTAGATTGATCAAAAGTTAGCTGCAGTGAACATTTCCAAAAGGTGACCGCCATTGTGCGGCTTCAAAACGTTGACGTAACTGAGACTACTCCATGTCATACTCAGACTTTGGATTGGACAGCTACTGTATAAACTGTTTTAGGTATTGGCTAAGTGGTAAGGTAGCAAATAAAGTTTGGACAGAAAAAAGTAAAGATGTGATGTATACCCTCTTGATGTTTCCCTCCTGCTGACCCTCCAGGAACTCCAGCAGCTCGGCTCGTGTCCCGTTGTTCCAGATCAAGTAAGGGTTCTCCGAGTTGCTATTCATCAGCTTTAAGACCTAAATCAAAAACAGGCCAGGAGGAACTCAGCTTGTGTTTTCTTGTTGCTGTTGTAAATACTGTGTGACATACAGTGTATATACACAGCCCTCACTCTCCACCTGCACAGCATACCTCAGGAGGAGATCCAGTTCCCAGCTTCCTTGAGATGTACGGTGTCAGCATGGCCGCTAAGCTCTTGCGGATGGTGGGGTTCTCTGGAGGCTGGCCCACGAAGCCGTTAGTCTCTGACACAGGATTGTTCCCGTCTGGGGTGTGTGGAGTCTGGACGTAGCCTCCCAGACGGCTGAGAGCGACGAGGCTGAGCTTGGCGAGACTGTTTGCGACCTCCTGTTGGTTTGTTTCCTGGTTGGCCTGCACCCCGCTCTCCTGCAGAGTGTAGTCGTAGTTGAAGAGGTAGACCAGCAAGTGCCAGAGCACGCCGGCGTGGTACAGATGGGTCTGTAGGAAGTAATCCACTGCGAAGGAACTCACGCACTGCACAGCCAGGGCAGCAGTTTTTGAGAGGCCCTGAGAGGAACAGAGGGAGAGAAATCCACCTTTGTAAAAGCTTTTTAGTGTCGATATTAAGCCTACACCATATGTCCATGCAGAATTGAATGTTTCTTACTTAAGAATAGATGATTAAACTACAAATAAAGCGAAGGCAGCAGGAGCTGCTTGATGCAAGAAGTAACTCCCATCAAGCGGCAACCTCCAGGAAGACTCAGAATATTTAAGTTAAAACCGAAGTTGCAGGATTCTCACCTTTCCGTAGAACAAGATGTGACAGAGATCTCGGATGATGTTTGGCAGCTCGATGATCTTTTCCCTGCATTCCTCAAACTGGGCTGCGACACTGTAGCATTTACAGATGTGCCCGCACACCTGTGGCACATTAAAGTGTAGGAAAAAAAAAAAGTGTTAAAGGAGACACTGCAAGGAGAACATGACTCGCCTCTTTGGAGAAAGTCGGCTCAATGTGATTGAAGACTTTGTACCTGTACAGCCATGTCTTCAGGCTTGCTGGAAGCAGTTAAAACAGCAACGCAGCGAGAGAGAGCCTCCAACAACACCTGTAAAAACACAATCATTTTAATCATACTTCTAAAAGGATATGATTTTCTAATTAGGCTGGTTGATATTTTACAATTTCTGAGAACCTACCTCGATGCCGTTGTCGCGGCGCAGCTCCTCTGCATTAAGAGCCGAGCAGTTGACGGTGTGGAAGGCGAGTTCGACGGCAGCCGGGAGGAGAGGGGAGGTCTTTGAGAAGAGTAGCCCATCATCGGTCTCCATGGTGATTGTTTTTATAAGCATGGGGTAACCAGCGTATTTGTACGGTTCGAGTTCTGTGAATAGACAACAAAGTGGTCAGAAGAGTAACCTGTCTCTTTTAAATTATAGAAAGAGAGAAGAATAGAGAATCATGTAAAGTGTAAAGTCTGTAAACCTTCTTTGTGTCGGTTGAACAGGATGCTTTGAGTTTTGAGGATGAGGATGATGTTTTCCGGGTCGGGGCCGTCCAGGATTCTTGCAGACTTTGTGCAGAGGAACTCGTAGGCTTTGTTGACTTTCTCAAACATGTCCTGAAAGTTACATGTCAAAATAAAATAGAGGATGAAGCCAGAAAATGGGGGGCGCACACAAAAAGATATGTCAGTGGTGATATTGGTACATACTCTCCCCTCTGGGTTCTTGTCAGGATGGTATTTCTGTGCCAGTCTGAAGTAAGCTTTCCTGATTTTACTCTCATCGTGCCTGAAAACAACACATCCTTTGAGTCATTCCAAAACATCAAAGATTGAAAATAAATTGACTCCAGCATCCCACCCACGTATTCCAAATTTATTTCTGCTTGCTAATAAAGATGAAAGAGAGTACAACAAAAAAGGCAACAAATCAAAGGACACTCACTGCCCCTGTCCTTTAGGGAGGTTCAGGACTTCATAGGCATCATCCACAGACATAGAGGGAGGCTTCTTCTCCACCTCCCTCTTCCAGGCTTCAAGTGTGTCTTTCAGCAGCTTCACCTGTACGGATGATAAAGACCATTCAGTGTTAAACACAGTGTTTAAAGCTGAGAGAAAAAGGGCAGATATACAAGGATAAAAAAAAGAGACTTACAGCATCTCGTATTGGCCAGTTGGGGAAACGGGTGGTGTCACACAGGTGTCTGAGGTAGTAGATGTTGCAGAAGAGCTCGTTGTCTAGCTGAGGGAAGCTTATCACAGGGATGGGGCAGTACTGGTAGAGGGCCCGCGTGTTACTCTGCAGCCTGGGGCTGAAGTCAGCCACGTGGGCAGCTATCTTTTCAATCATCATCCGCCTGAAACAGAGCATTCAAACACAAGCTATTCAAAACTCCACACAGTCTGTCACTACTCTTATCTACACTGACTAAGAGAACTCCAAGACATAATACAGAGTCATGTGTACCTCATCTCGCTGCTCCAAATGGCCTCAGGTGTGTCGAATTCTCCAAGGAATATCTCAGAGATGCGTTCGGCCTCGTAGTTCTCCAGATAACATACCATGGCCTCAGGCAGGACTGGACCCAGAACACTACGCTGCACTATGTCCTGACCCTTAGACTGAGAGGGAGGGAAAGACACGTGACACATTTGATTTGAAAGACAAAATCAAATATATTTCCATGATAACAAGTTTAACCTCATAATGAGTCCTCAGTACAAATGATTCATCCATACCTCCTCTGATTTGAAGGCTTGTTTCAGATGTGTGTACTTCAGGAACCTACAGAAAACACAGGGTATTTTCAATTAAACAATTAAAAGCATGCAGCATGCATTCTTGTCTTTAAAATTGGATTGCATGTGTGAAACAGCTTTGAAAGACCAAAGACATTCTTCTTTTGGTTCAAGGTGCACATGTGCCATTTGCTGCATGTTTTCACCTCGCCACAGGAAGCACGTTGGAGCCCGTGTACATCATGATGAAGAAGAAGACTCCGGTTAAATAGAGGCGCTGCAGGTTCGGATTGTCCTGCATCACCAGGTACAGAACGTTAGCTACCTTCTCCACCAGGATGGGGTCAAACGTCAACAGCAGCTGGAGGAAACAGTACAAAGAGGAAACCATTAAAATATCTCATTAGCAATTACAATAAGTCAAGAGGAAAATCTCATTCATGCAGTGCCATTACCTGGACAATGTGAGGGAGGCAAGCATTGTCACTGATCATCCTCTTTATCTTCGGTAATGGGCGGATAATGGCGTTGTCTTGGTCCCTGAGGAAAATCAAATAATTGTATTTAATTGTTTAACAGATTATAATAATACTGAATATGGAACTCATTTTCTGGATTTATTTCTGCTATCAACCTGCTGGGGTAGTATGAGCACATGGTGATGAGCATGTTGAGGATTAATGTAGCCAGGTCTGACTCGTTCATCACTGCCTGCCCCGAGGCGAGGAGGCACCACTTCAGCTGCGGGATGGCCTGCAGGGGGCGCCAACCGTCCATCCCCTGAGCCCAGCAGCGTGTCTTTGCTGTCAGGACGCCTGTGCTCCAAAACTCCTGCATCTGGAGAAGTGAAAAAAAACAAACACAAAGATGAGTACTTAACAAGAAAACTGCAAGAAACCAACAACAACAAAACGAAAAATAATGGTGATACAGTTAAGAAATCATTCATCCCTGTAAAGTATAATTAAAGATACACATGTAAAAAATCTGATACATTTTCAAAAGCTGATTTGAAATACAACTGATTTCACAGTAAAAACAAAAATTCAATTTTCTGACATACCTCCTCAAAACTGAACGGTCCTCTTCTCTCCTTGTCTGCGTTACCAAAGTACCACTCTTTCTCACTCTCTCTCTTCATGTCAGGCGATGCCTCCAGCACATTGCTCTGTGGAAATTAAAATAACCTCTTTTTGACACTCAAGGACGGATTAATTATGAGTTTCACACATGGGTCAACATTAAATGTATTCTCATCCGAGGCTGGCTGAGGATGAAAACATCAAAGTGTTTTGCAGGTTTGAGCGCATCAGTAGAGCTGCTCTGTTTATATGATATAACTCAAAGCTTAGGGTGTTTACCTGCAGGGGCACTGTAGCTCTGCTCGTATGAAGATGGGCCAAAGTGAGCAGATCCACCAAAATGCGCACACCGTTTGAGTCCATCACCTCCTTCACGTTTTTCTGCAGGCAAGAAATAAAGAATTACACCAGACAAAGAGATAAGAATGCATGAAAATGAACAGGCAGTTATAAAAAAAGCATGGCTGCTTTCAATAACTCACCCTGTTGAGAATGAGTTTGTTGAGGAAGAGGATGAGTCTGTCTCTTTCCAGTTTGTCTGTACACTGTGAAGAGAAGAGTTCAGGTTCAGGATTCATATAATGACGTAAAAAAAACAACTTTATGAGCTATTGCAGAGTGTTTCTACTCACTCTGTCCAGCATTCCCACAATGTATTTAGTGTCAGTGAAGGGGCCAATCTCCTCGTAGCATTTGCCGTAGACTATAGCCAGCGCCTGCAGGCACAGGCACTTCATCGTAACTTTGGGTGTCAGCAGAAAGCGATGGTAGAGTTCATTGAAGAACTCATATCTGAGAGGAGGGAGAGAAAGAGGAGAGTGAGTCATGCTTTGAGAAGATCATTGGAGCAGTCGGTTGGGGGTTTTGTTTTGTGTTATCTTACGATCTCTTGATGGCATTGGATTCTTCATTTTCATCCTCCTCAAGCAGCAGACGCAGGTAATAATCCCCGATCTTTATCTCGTCTGAAAGGCACTCGTATCTCACCTGCAAATAGGACATTATGATGTGTTAGTGTTGGTTTATGTGTGTGAGTTTGGCCTGCAGGAAAAAAACATAAAGTCTACTTCTGGTGCTGATGATAAGTAAGGAGCAGGGAGTGTAGATTACTTGAGCTGAGCACAAACCTCAAACTCCTGGTGGTTCCAGGAGATGACGGTGGCACTTCCCAGCTCACGGTCCACGCTGAAGGCACGCATCTCCCCCTCCAGAGCGTCCCGCAGCTCCTCCCTGGTTTTCAGGTTCCAGATAAGGTTGGATCTAGCGTGATCAAGCTGGAACCTTAAAAAAAAAAAAAAAAAAAGACCAGGTCAGGATGGCAGGCGGGGAAAGTTTGGTTTCAGCCGATAACAAGACCTCAAGGTTTGAGGTTTTAAGTGTTCAGAAAGCGAGAGAGAAGAGAAGACATTTTCAACCTGTAGTAGAAAAGCTCCCAGTTGACTTCAATCTTAATTCTCTGCCGTCTCTTCCGCAGGATGACCGGTTTTTGGTTTGGATTCTGGAAATAAACAAGAACTGCTTAAAGACAGTTTATCATATTACACAGCAATCATCCTCTTTCAGCTCACAGCAAAGAGAGAGGTGTGAAGTCAAAAGAAAAAAAAAGAAAAAGAAAAGGCGACGACGTTAAATATTTTCACACACACAAAATGCACCACGGATGGAATGAATGAAACCAAAGCGTATGACAAGAGAAATATTTTTGGGATTGAAGTAAGACAGACGTTGTAAAAATGACATGAAAAAAAACATAACCAACCAAAATAAAAACGTTTGTCATCAAAGCACCAACAAAACAAACAGAATAAGGTTATGAAACACAAAAACAGAGATGGGATCCCAGTATTGAGCGTGTTCTCACATTCTTGCAAGGTGAGACTTACTTTGGATAACACGTCAAGCTTTTTGATTCTCTTGAGTTATAATTTGAAGCAAACAGCTCCATGAATAGCTCATCAATGTGTGCCCACTATCTGCTAAGTTATAGATGATGAGCTAGATCGGGGGGGGAACAAGCTTATTGTGCAGTCCAGCGTTTAAGGTTGATTAAAGTTTCACGTTTGGGAGGAAGTTAACAAGGCGTCCTCCCTAAAAGAGGCAGCAAGAGAAGCTCGTTAAGATGTAAAAACACCCCCGTACCCGTCCTGCTTAATGACCCAGACCGTCTCCACACATTTGGACAATGTGTGGGTCCCTGATTTAACCTCGTTCGATAAATAATGGTGATATCAAAGTCATATTTGCAGACTATTACAGATTATTTCAGACTTTGCAGGTCATACAGAGGAAAAATTCTTGTCCAAATCTCTGGAGAGTTTGTCTGTGACATGCATTATAAACACTGTGCCGCAGCTTCGACCACCATCTCTCTTCAGCCTAATGGCTCAGGGTTTTATCTACACTATAAGATTTTTTTCAAAGTCCTTACGACAACACTTCAGCAGTTTTGCACTAAAACACCAAGTCAAAGTCCTTGCATGTGTAAATGTTCTTGGCAATTAAAACCGATTCTGATTCTCTTGCATCTATTTCATAACATTCAGAAATGCCGTCTAGATTAAAGGTCGTCACCTTTCTGAATGAAGAAAGACACACTCAATATGTCACATGAAGGTGGAAAAAAAAAACTGTTTGATAAAGAGAGAGAACATGGAAAGCAAACAGCATGGATCCCATTTGTTAATCCTACTTACCAAGTTATTTCTGTCCTGCTGCATTGTTTGACAGCAGAGAAACCACACAAGACAAGGGGAGGGTGGGGCAGAGACAACACAGAGAGATTATTGTTCCTCTGATCAAACAGAGATGAATCCACACTAAAAGAGGTCACAGGTCACTAGAGCACATCATGCTAAGAAACAGACTTAATAATTGAATCCAGATGTATTAGCAGACGATGCACTAATTCAATGTTTCCCTACATAAGATCTGAGAATCAACAAATGGAGCAGGTGCGGCAAAGACGAAAATATAGATGTGATTAAGGAGTATTCTGTGTAAGCAAGAAACTATAAGATGTTCTGATTTGAATTATTCAGAGAAACAACAGAACAGGAAGAAAAGGAAAGCCCGGCAGCATTCAGGTTTAGTTGTGAGAACATTAATATCTAAAGTTTGTTCGGGCACCTCTGATGACACCACACACACACACATCTTTAATGTGCCATTATTTACACCAACTTCTGTCAGAGTCAGTTTAGACATGACCGGGTGTTTCTTTAAGATAAGTGACCTTAGAACATAAGTAATACTCCTTTTATACTCAGACCTCACACCTGCAATAGAAAGCTTGTGTCATGGCGAAAGAAAAAAATGTCTGCGATGCATCAACAGTGAAAACTTGCAGAAGCAGTTAAAACAATGCGAGAAAAGTCGAATGCGATTGTGTCAGGACATAAACTGGTTCCCTAAGGCCAGGCAGCATCTCCATGCAGAACATCAGCAGCAGCTGAAAAGAGTGTTATTGTGTTTGCATCTGGATCCTGCAGTACTGTTCAGCATCAGCAGGAGGAGCAACAACGGTTAGAGACACCTTAGCAACCAAAGTCAGCAGCAGCAGCATCATCAGCTTCTCTGAAAGGTAACAGGTACACTGGCTGTCTGGTGCCTTTGTGAAGGTAAATATGACCTCACCTCTTTCTGGGCAATCCCCATCTTATCCCTCCAGTGCATCAGCACCAGATCGGCCTTCTCCTTGGCAAACTTCTCCACCTCTTTGGCTGCTTTGCCCGCCATCAGCTGCCACTCGGGCACTTTGTTGCGATTAAGCTGGTCCTGTGGAAGACAAATATTAAACATTTCTGCCCACCATTTAACTCATTATAAAGGTCTTCTATTTTCACAGTGTGAAGAAATGACCCTAAATCTTCAGCTTTAAAGGGGACATGTTGTGAAAAATCCACTTGTTCAGTGTTTTTAAACATATATTTTGGTAACCTGAGTGTCTAACGACCCACAAAATGTGAAATAAACCCACCCAGTCCTTTGTTTGTAGTCTGCATAAGTCTTACAACACAGAGAAAAATGCTCTGTCCACTCTTTATGGACACAGGCCCTTAAGGAAATTTTTTCAATTCTGAAAAACCTGACACATGTCAATTGTTTTTTTTAGTTACCGTGGCAATTTTCAAGTTGTCTCGGATGTGCATTCTGTCCACATCTTTCTCCGGGACTGGGTCAGAACTGTCCAGGTAAGCCAGCAGGCCTGTGGGCTGGGAGTGAAAAGGCAAAGTGAAACAGGTTAAGAGTTAGTCCTTTTCAACCTGCATCAATACCTGATGCTCACATTTGTTTCAACTCACCAGTATCCTCTTTAGGAGGTTCATGGCGACGGGGTTTTCTGCCGTCCACAGGCCCACGAGGTGACGACTCAGCTGCCTGATAAATAAACAAAAAAATATTGGCAGATGAGTGTTTTTTCAATGATTTATCGAGAGAAAAAAATCTTGTGTATCTCCTGAAGCATTATGTTACAGCTCCACTGCTTCAGGCGAGGACGCCAGAGCACTCAACTCGCCGCTTGATGGGCGTATACCCAAAAAGTGGGCTTGTTTCCGATTTTCTCCTGGACCTCTCCACCCACTGTAGGTTTCGCAATAGATGTAACCTCAATGAATGCACCTGATAGGATAAACGCGCAGCTAGTCCGGGCGGTCCCTGGACTCATTATACTAAAAAATAATGGCTCTAAATAGAAAAATTTATAAAAAGGTGTTGAGACGCTATCCATCGTCGGAAGCAGAGGAGCTGTATGGTCAGAAGCACTTTCTGTTCTTACAAGTAAATTAGTATCTCTCTACTGATAAGAGCATTACTGGGAAAATGGGAACAACCCCACTAACTAAAAATGACAGTGTGTGAGTGTGGATTTGATTGAGGATTCACCTGTTGGTAAGCATCCTCTGATCGGCACTGATAGTAAATAAAGAAGTGTGCAGATGTCTTGGAAGAGCTCCTTCACTCAGGGCCAGCTCCTGCATTTTCGTGGCTATTTCCTTGTCTCCCTCCTAAATGTAGAAACATATGTTGATTATGATTAAATATGAAAACTTACCAGAAAGATCATTCACATTGTAAAGCACCCACACAAAGACTTACCTCAATAATGGCTTTCATCACCAGACCTGCTCCCTTCACTATGGCCATGGAGGGATGCTAAGAGTAAAATACAATTCAATATACAAGAACAGCTGAATTTATACCAGTTTAATTACTTCTAATATATCATAACAAGTGAAGATAAGTTAATTAAACAGTAGGGTATGAACAAGCCAGTATTTGTTAATTTCTATTGAGAGAGTGGTTGCCATGTTTTCGAGGTTACTGCACAAAGTTTATAATGCACAGAGCATTATTGAGGTGGAATTAAAATATGATTTGGGTAAAATGTGATCAATTGTCCTTACCATAAAATTGTGTTCAATTAAACTCTCATAAGATGTCAGGGAATTTAGTCTTTAGGAACATCCCAATTCAATTTCGGCTACCTGAAAGAGTTTGAACAATGTGCGTCCATTGGAGGCAACCATCTCAAGCAGCATGTCGAACTGCTGCCCCTCGGTGGTTTCACTGTAGGGGGCGCAGAGGGCGAACGTTAAGAAGTCCAGTAAGGCGCTGATGACCAAGGCTCCTGATCCATGGTCCTGAAAACAAAGATGAAGAAACAGAAAAAAAGGGGGGGGGGGATCAGAGGTAAGTTCAAGGGGAAAAGTCTAACATGAGGAGTTCTGATGTGAACAACTGAGAATTGTATTTTTTTTTTCTAATCTCTGGCTGCAAACAGAGCTTGCTGAGAAGACAAAGAATTGTACCACATTTGTGATGAATTTTTCAAGGAGGTTTTCGAGGAACTTCTTGGAGGAAAGCAGAGAAGCCTTGTTCAGCTGCTCCTGCCTCAGGTCATAGTCATCATGCATCGGCTGCAGAGGCACATGAAAGAAAAAGAGCTCAGCCACACAGACGAATACAAATCAATACTGAGCATTATTTCCAACCTTGGATAGAAAAAAAAAGAAAAAAAAAGACAAACTTATGTCTATACTTGATTTCTGTGCATGTGTTCTGTTGCTGTCTAGAGATTTAAAGACATACTTACACACATGAGGGCACAGAGCATGTCTACAGCAGCGTGTGTCACACCGTTGTTATTCCGTTTTAAAGCTTTTACCGTCTTTACTCCCAACTTTTCCCTGAACCTGGAACACACATAGCATACAGTCACAGATTCAACATCACATGCACTTATAAACCACTGATGTACAACAGAATATAAAACAGATTTATTCAAAGGGGTCTGGGGTTGGATACACAAAGAATTCATTGCTTCAGAAGTGGTTTGTTGTTACTCTCGTTGCTCGTCAAGTGTCACAACTTCTAATGAACCAATAACTTTAACGATATGAAAGAGGCTTCCCCTGAAGGCAAAATAAACTTTTTATCTATTTATAGTCTTCTGTTTCTAGTGGCTGTGCGAGGGAAACACCAAGCTACTCTTGCAATGAATCTTTCAGGAAAGCCGATAATGGCTCATTTGCTTCAAAGGAAGAAATAATAAACGGTAAATACAGTTCCTCTCATACATCTCAGTGACCCACGGAGAATGTAAGGTTCTCATGTATTGTAATATATAGACATGTGAAGGATAGAATGGGCAGAGAGATGGATGTACAGATGAAGAGAAGAGGTCAAGGCAAATCGAGGCAAGACAGCCCGACTGAGTGACATAACCTCCCTCTTGGGCCGGTCTAAAAGCCTGAGATGAAAGCAAAATAAAGATAAAAGAGGAGAATGCTGACCAGCAGACAGCTAACAAAGACTCTGGAGAACAAGAACAAGAAGGGTAAGAAACAGACGGGCAAAAGGGCAGACTGAGATGTATGGATTCATATTTACGTTGCATCTGTGACTCCAGACCCTTGACCAGACCTTGGAATGACAGAGCATGCCTGTTACCAGCAGCTCTACAAAACATTTACTTTGCATAAATAAGAAATTCAAGTTTAACGAGAGATAACCACTGCATCCTTACTTAGGCAGCTGGGTGAAAGCCTGGAAGCCCGCCTTGGAGGCCACCAATCTTCGGATGGCCTGGAAGTGGCTCTCCAGCTCAGCGTTAAGTGCCGGCAGCTCGGCCTCCTGGGATAAAAGAGCCAGGATGGCGTTGTTGATGAGCTTCTCTTTGTTCTCGGAGAAAAGACCCTGGAGAGGAAAGGGCGAGAAACAGAAAGAGATGAGGGCGAGGATGTGAGCGGGAGTCCTCGTGCACAAGCAGATGGAAGGACGTAAATCACGCAGTAGGTGAACACACTCACATCTTGGGTTACTGCATGCAGCACTCCACTGTAGGATATGTTGGCGTTGAATCTGAACACTGCATCTGCAAAGTTTCCATCTAAGCAAAGGAAGGAGGGATGGAACAATTAACCCAAACAATAGATCATCTCCAAGTGAAACTAAGAGGCTATAGGCTCGGCAACGATCCCAATTTGGACCTGCTAACCTTAGCCCAATATTTGGTGTCTTTTGTTGCCGTGGTATCCAAACAGACATCTATATTTCATTATGGTTTGATGTTCACTAGAATCATATCGAATATATATATTTATAGTTTATAAGATTTTGAGTTAACTAACAGTTAAATGGTAGAGAGTCTTTGAGGACTCAGAAAAATAACTTAAGAATCAGCAACCTCAGAGGTTGTTTTTACTTTACTCTAACAAAAAATGCTCATCTCTTTAACTCTTTAAATTGTGTTATAAGAGAAGTTTAAACTTGGGCTAGGTAGAGGTGTTTTGAGGCAAATGCTTATGTTAGCATGTTAACATTCTCATTAAAGCCATGCAAACATGCTGACAATTAGCAGAAATCCTGTTGACCATCTTCCACTGAAACACTTGAGCACACATTTCAGTTTGGTCATAAAACAAAGGACGACACAAACGGACATTTTTGATCTGATGTAGGCCGGATGACATTTAAGGGATCACCAAAAAACACTAGGTTTCATCCTCCTCTGGTTTTAATGCATGTCAAAATATGGTGATGCTTCTATGGCTAACATTAGTTATATATCTGAAATGACGTACAGCAATTTATAAAAGCTAGTTCATGAAAATCAGGAGACAAAGAGCTTGGTCTCACTTGGAGGTGCTGCCAGAAATTTCAGATGCAAACTCTCCACTTCCTCATCCACAGGCATGCTCAGTAGGCCCCATCTTTGTCCTCTCCTGGTGGGGGCCATTTTGACACAAACATCCCTGTTGCCCGATGCTCGGACTCCATCGAGTAGGCTGGCCAAAAGGGAGTCTCTGCAGACACCAGATACACAGTCAGCTAAACGCATTAGAAACCATCTCTATAACGATGAACCAAAAACTGATCGCACAACAACTTCATGTAAATAGAGAAACATGTTTTGCATGCGTCAGGGCTGTTTACCTTTCTGTGGAGGAAAACTTCCTGATCTGACCTCTGATGAACTCAACTGTGAACACCTGAGGGTTGTCTGCGTCACAGATGAGAGAAAATACCTGAAGAGAGATGGGTGAGAAAAGGTTTAGGGAGGGGAGAACTCAAAAAAATATGTCTGATCAAAGCTGTGAACCCGTAGTGATGCAGTTCATCCATGATGAAACAAAGAGAGCGCAATTCATCTTTATCTTCACAGGAGTCAGACATGACAGCACTACATGTTTTGAATGGTCCTGCAGAAATTTCTTACGGAACGATGTCACAGTAGTTTAGAGTACGCACCTCTCCAAAGGGTTTGAGGGTGACTATGTTGTAGGAGGCTGGGTCTCTCTCCACTAGACACGTCTCTGTCAGGCAAAGAATACGCTTAACAGGCTCCTAAAAAAAAGACAGAACAAACATGAGTCATAATGCTGACACATCTAAAACCTTTAGGGCTTTCATAAAAACCGCTTGAAACCGTGAAAATGCTGTTGAAATATTCTGCTGGTTTCAAATATGACTGTTTAAACTTCCTTTTGAAGAAGGATGCAGTTTTTGTCATGCTCAGGATAATTAGGAAATCCGGGTGCAATTTGTGAAACGACTTCAATACTTGAGTTAAAGATCGCACTGACCGGGTGCCGAGAAGTGATCTTCTGCACCACAAACTCAGCCAGCGAGGTGATGCTCTCATCTGAGCTGTACTTCCCCAACCGGTCCGTCACAAAGTCCTCAAATGTCAGCGCCTCCTTCCGTAGCCGTAGCGTGATACCAATAAAGTTCCCAGCATGCTCTATGGCACTGCGGATGATTTCATCCCGGTTCTCTGAGGCGAACAGATGCTGGGAGAAAGAGGCAACAAGACATGCTGTTAAAGCCCTGAAGCATCCAGCGGACATAAACCCACACATACAAACTGTGCGGATACACACCAGCCTGCTGAAGCCCCCATACAGGATGCAGAATCCTCCCTGGTAATCGGAGACCTCCACGAAGCCCTCTACGTTTCGATAGTCATAGGAGCACACCACCCGGTTTGTCTGCGGGTCGATCTGGTCGATGCCGCCGGGCGTCACCTCTAAACTCACAGGCTTCCTCGTGTCACTCCAGTGGTGCTTGTAGCAGTTAAAACGCTGTTCGGCACATGTGTTGTACGATTCTCATTTTTGTGTCACAACAGAGGAAAACATAAACTCAGTTTTTATTTGTATAGATCGTATAACTTACCCTGCCAGTTATCTTTCCCTCTGAAAACTCTGTTCTGAATCTCTGCGAACAAGAAAAAGATTGAAACAGAAAGTTATTACAACCTCTAAAATCATCTTTGTTTAACATCTGCATAATTCCAAAAACTGAAAATTTTGCCCTTTGGAAAATAACCATTCTTGGTGCTTTTGCAAAAAGCCTCAGTAAAGGTAAATTGTTTCTTCACAGCAACACACTATCTGCTGATTCACGTCTGTGATAAACACCTACAGCGAGTCAAAGGGCTGTGTTTGCAAACACTGCATTCCCAAACAGTGCCTCGTATATTAAATGACTTTGCTGTTTCTGCAGTTTCCTTAGAAGACCGTGCAGCCATGACATGACCAGAAAGCGCGGACAAGCCACATCAGAGACTAACTCTGAAAGCCTTTTTAATGTGTAACATGAGCATCTGGTTTTGTTTAGTCATTATGTAGTGACGCAGCTATGAGTGTTTTTCCTCACCAGTGCTTCTGTGAGCAGCTCCGTCCGATGCTCTGTGGAGAACTTGAGCGTTTCAGACTTCTTGCCGGTGCCTTTGCGGAATGTGAGGTTGAACTCCGTTCCCTGACCTTTTCCCACTGGGCCGATGCCACAGATGTCTCCATAAGGCCACTGGCGACACAAAAAGCAACATCACAGGGATGAACACTTGGGTAAATTCAGACAGAGGCAGGGTACACACATTCTTAAACAGCCCTTCTATTTGATATTCATAAGCAGTATGTCAACTCTGTATGAATTATTTAAAACCATAGAGTCTAGACTATATAAAACATTGGTTTGGTCTCAGAGGCGTCAAAATGTTAGAGTTGTGATGGAAATAATGACCTCAACTAAGCAGTAATGGGATGAAGCTGAAGTGAACTGGCAAACAGCTAGAAGACCATCTGTCAGTCAAGTGCCTAACTATGCATAACTCTATTTTTCACATTTTAAACCCCTGGACAGTTTTTACCAATAATGGAAAAAGAGCTACAGAGACCAAATCCAGACAGAACAAATATTTATTTATGCTGTAAAATTTTTTTGAGAAAGGCTCTAACAGGGATTCCTTGGCTTTTAGAGCCCGCCTCTAGTGGACAGTCGAGGAACATCAGTTTTTTGCACTTCCACATTGGTTTTATTTTAATTATGAGAGGTTGCTGCTTGCTTACTTAAACACATTATAATAGTGGACTTTTAGCAGATATAAGAGCTTCAAATGAGTGAATTTGTCAATGACTGACACTCATCCTGTGTGAGCAGTGTTCAGGATAAAAAAGCGAATGACTTATAATTTAGTAAACATGAAAAAATATAAAATATTTGTAATTGGTTATAAATTCTGTACACTGACAATAACTTACTATGTCCTTCTAACTGGGAAAGTTAAATTACTCTATGTTATAAACAGGTAATTGGTAATCTACTGCTTATTATTGGTTACCAGTGTTATTTTTACAGCATTAAATGTACTTATATTAAGTGTTCCTTATTACTTTTAAACAACCATGATGCTGTTTTTTTTACATCCGTTTGTCTGACTGGGTCTGATACTGAGTCGGGTTTACTTTGTAATTGATATTGTATACAGCATGTTTCATGTACTAATCAGTGTCAAGACATGCTGCTGCATATTTAATCGCTTTAGAACCAAAAGCTTATTTAACAGCAAAAAAATAAAAAAGAGCAGCGTTTGAGCTTTTGAAGAGACAGCAATGTGCTGAAGCCTGCAAAAGGATTTTTAAGTGTGACATGCATCCGAGAGCAGCGCGTCCCACAAGCATCTGTGAGACACTGATAGCATGAGCAAAGACGAGCTGTAGCCGCTTCATTCAGGAACCTCTCTGACAGGCTGCATACTCACTGACCTGATTTGTTACTTCTAGCGTGGTTGGGTTGTAAGTGGTGATGCCATGCGTCCCCACTGAGAAGACTCGCTTGTACCTGGAACACAAGAGGAAGAATGAGTCAGACACCACAGCCCACTCGCCGTCGCCATCACCGCTTGCAAATGAGAGCAATGCCTACACTCGCACAGGAAGTCAAATAAGATTAGATTGGCATTCAGTGTTTGAAAAAAAGCTTTCTAGCATTACTAAGCTAACAGATCTGTTAGCCCTGATAACTCTGTAATCAACTGGGCCAACTTGTGTTTTCAAAATGTGTCCCCACAAAGTCATAAAGCTCCATTACAGTACGCCTGAAAGAGGGCAGAGCGGGGTAAGAAAAAGAACCATTTGCCTCCATATTTAGGTGCTCTGTAAGCTAATCTTAAGTCAAGGACAGGTGACATCAGCAGGGCTCAGTTAGCTGATGATATCATCCGCAGGCAGGTCGTCAGGTTCCAGACATTTTTATGAGGCAATGGATGAGATAATGCACACAAAGAGAATAGATGATGAGAAAAGATTACCGTCTGCCACAGTGAATAGCTACACTGAGAGTCATTAACATGTGATATTAATTTTATACAGACTTGTAATCCCAGAATGAGACAACTGGAGCTGTGATTAAAGCTGCAACTGACCTTGTCAAGTCATCTATCAATGTTCTTCTTGTAAACTGATTACCCTTCTGTCTGTAAAATGTAAGACATTTTAGACTTCTTTATTTATTTTTACAATTATTGGTAATTTTCCAAAAATAAGATGAGAAATTTCTTGGGTTTTCCACAACTCAAAGATAGTCAGTCTCCATTTACTGTATAGAGGTGTACAGAAAACTTAAAATATTCAGATTTTAGAAGGTATAAAATTTGTGTTTTAAAGGAGGTGTTCCCACAACCTACTATCTCATGAAGTACAGTAGGTGCGCAAACAATTAAAACATAAAAATCCCATGCACTCCTCTTGCTAAGCATCACAAATCTCAACGTTTTAGTCCCTCTGAACCTCTGTCGAGTTGAGTTTGACACTTGAGTTCAAAAGTAATCAGAAAATGTCGACTATTTTCCTTCAAAATTACTTGAACTAGGTTTGAGGGTTGGGGGTCACAGGGTAGCTCACGATAAGATACGATACCTTACGATAACGGTAATCACGATACAGCCGTTCTGCAATAACCGATAAATTGCTAGACAATCTTAAAATGATGCATCACGATATCTGATGAACTGAAGAATATAAAAATGCCCTTCCATCGAGCTTCTGACTGTGCTTTTCTAAACACTTTTACTACATTATGTCTCGGAGAAATCTCCAAAGAAAATATCACACCCACATTCTGTATTGAGTCACTGCCACTGAAACAACTAACACCAATTCATGTTATGAGAGCGGGGCTTTCTCACATAGTAAGAAGGAAGTGTGAAATTCTATTTGGCCGGCCTTTCTGGACGTTACACCAAGTCTATAAGTGTGCATGTTTGTGAGTGTGTGTCAGCATGCGGGCATATCGTCACATAGTGAGCTTCCTCACATCCAGGCGGGTATTTCATTTGGAAAATGGGCCATTGATCATTTTTGGTGATGTGAAGATTTGTGTTTGGTGCAGTTAAAGTTTGAAGCAAGGGGTGTGTAGGACATCTACGCACAAGATGTTCTTTTAGCACCTCCACAGCACCATTAGCCTGCACACTGAACACGCTGACTCGGCTCCTTTCTTTCTCGCATATCCTCATTAGGCCTGGACAACATTAACAGCTCTACTTAAGTTCCCACAGTCCCGTCAAATAGAAGAGTAAAAGGAAGTCAAAATGAAAGCGCACTTCCTTATAATACATCTAATACTTGTGTACAGAGATCACAGCTAACATAAAGAGACAGGTCATGCAGCGGCCTGAGGCGAGGCTGCGGTGGAATATTCAGCGCCACAGTCAGTGTCCATCCTTTTATTATACTCGTGTCCATTTTTGGTAGAAAGCCTTCGACCTTCTCTGTCCCCACGGAGGGTTCCTCTCCACTGTTCACGTCTCTTGTCACGTTGGGCCACATAGTCTTAGACCACGGCTCAGTCCTGCTCCTGGGTTCTCACACTCTCTCTCTCTGCTTGACCTTGGTGTTGAGTGGCTGGCTAAACTGGGTGTCAGGACAAGCCTAGTTAATTATTTATTCTTTATCGGGTGATTGTTTTGATCTTAATTCTACTTTAGTACAGAGACGATATCCAACCCTCCGTTGTTCGTGTGTTTACAAGGCACAGTGGACCATTTCATATCTGAACTGGATCTTTTCTTCGTTTTGCTGGGTGTCAAAAACTTTGTTACATATTTCTAAAATCTGAGGACTTTTTTGATTACTTCATTCTTTGAATTTAATCAGTTTTTAAAACATTATTAATAATTCATTTAGTCTATTTCTTATTTGAACTATGTTTAATTTTTACGTCTTAGTTTTGCCTAATGATGTTTTTCAATGCTCTTTGTAAAGCACGTTGAATGCTTCACGTTTGAGTGGTGCTTTGTAAATAAACTGGCCGTGCCTATTTATTTTTTCAAAAGTGACACATGAATAGAAACATTCACCCTTTCTGAAGCGACGTCCAATGAATGGTGCGGTTCATGTGTGTTTTAAAACCAAAGCTAATTTTCACCAGGCTAGTCACATGATGAGCATCGGCGGTTCAAGCGTTTACTAACATGTCACAGATTATCTGAAAATCAGTGCGTAAAATAATCAACAACAAAGTCAACGGCTGTCCATGACAAAACAGAAATTGTGAAATCACAGAAATCAAACCAAGAATGTACTTTATTCAATACTCTAAGTGTGGAGTATCAATCAAAGCAGAGTCTGGTCACACATGCATAACAGCATGAAGTAGATCATGAGGAAGGATCCTCTGAAACACAACAAGAAAGACTTCTTTTCTGAGTGATTCATGCACAGTACTCTGTTAACACAAATGCATCAAGTCCCCTTTTAGACACCTCTGAGTAATGCACTTAAAGGTCACTTATTATGCAAAACACACTTCACCATGTTTTTTAGAGAATCATTTAAACTTGTTGGAAAGGAGGATAATATGTGACCTTTATCTATAAGGAGAGCGCACAATGCACAATCCTACATACATTTTGCCCTATACATAAGAAAACGGTTACCATTGTTCAGTCTTACTGTATAATGTGTCTTTGGAGCTTTTCCTTCCACTTCCAGGGTTTTGTAATGCATCACATTAAGCAACTTCCTGTGTCTTACTAAACCCTCTTAACAACGGTATTTCTCCTTTAAACATATATCTGTAGTAAAAAAAAAAACCTCAGAGCTCAAGATTTGTATGACTGCATAAAAAGCTACAAAAACACAGCATAATCTCCAACACAAGACTGAACACACACTCGATTTCATACATTCAATAAATGGTGGAAAGAGAGCTGACTGTGAGCACAATGTACAATGAAGGGAACAACTAAAAAGACTGAAAGTCTTGATATGCTTATCACAAGGAACAGCTTGAGCATGGGTCATAAAAATGGGCCTCCTTATTTCATAGAAAATTAAAACAAAGATTCAAAAGATGTTCTTTGAATGCTAATGATCGGGGAAAAAGTGGAGAGAAATGCTGTGCTTGAAAATCAAAGCCCTTTAATAATGACACGGTGATCTCTACAATAATTCCATTTAAGAAAGCATGAAAGCATCCCTCATCAGGAGACAGACACAAATCAAATGTCCTGTATGAGTGGGAGTCACAAGACTTGAATTGAACCTGAGAGAGAGAGGCTAGCTTTTCTTTTCTTTTCTTACAAATTTGATTATGTCACCAAAGAATCTGAAACATCAAGACAAATTTGTTGACAAGACTTGGAAAGGAAACCAGACAGAAGTAAGGGGAAACAACAGATCAACAAGACGTCAACATGGCTCCATTTAGATGACTGATTTTCCACTTTACTGTATCTCCAGACCAGCCTGTCATATATTGACAAAAATACATTCGAGCATCTGAGTCAAACTTACTGACGCTGAGGTCTGAATATTCTACATGCATTTTAATCAAAGTAAACCTAAATATATTCAGATGTAATGTATTCCACAGATTGGGAGTTAAAGGTTCTCTGCATGTTGGAATAGTTCTTGAAGAACTTGGCACTTCCAGTGATGCTGAATACTGTCTGACATCCTCACTATTCAAAGCACAAGTACTCTTTATACATAGCTACAGGGGAAAGCTAATCACAGAGGAGCCTAATTAAAGTTGACTATGGGGAACGTGTTCTGTATTCACAGTGAAGAGCTGGGCATGGTTACTGTTTAAAGGGAATATCCGCCATGTGTGTTGTGGCCATCCAAAGGTGTTGACAGACTAATTAAGGCAATGCATTTCTAATTGAGCCTATAAGCTGTTTTCAAACACACTTGAAAAATGTCTGTCACTAGGTGGGGGTCTCAGGAGGAAAGATGTGATATTATAAAGATGCTGCAGAAATCCAAAATTGAAGACAAAGCGACAGAGTCTGACACTGGGATGACAGTTGTTTTTGCATTTTGACATATTCACAGTATCAACGTACGAGTGGAACAGAACATACTGGAAAATATGAAGAGTTTGAAGCAGCTTCATTACTAATGATCCAAAAACACCCACCAGCGCGCTCGCAGCTCATCTGACTTCATGCAGAAATTTGACCAGGGGGCTGGGAGAAAAATCCTTAGTAAAGTTTGGGGGTTAGCATTTAGACATGCAGCTCACCCAGGAAAATGCCCAGGTCTTTTTTAGGAGCTTTGTGCATAACTGACTACATTGACTTAATCCAAATCCTCTCGCTGTGGACATATGTTGTTAGTGCAGACCTACATGCTGCAGGATGCATTTTTAGCAAGCATTGGCAGCCTCTGCCTGGCTCCAGCACAATTCTTCAGCCATGTAGTAGGCTTTAACACTAACATTTATTAAATGTATCATCGCCCAATCCATCCTGTTCAAAGATATTCTTTGTCATCTCTGTTATGACCCAATCGCTGCAGGTTCGACTCCTTGGCCCTTTGATGCATGTCTCTCCCACCTTTTCCCTCACACATCTCTTCAGCTGTCCTATCACTGAGGTAAGAAAGGCCAACCATGATTCTGGAGCAATCGAGCTAGTTTGCAAAACAAGCAATGCAGAGACTGGAAACCCAAGAAGAAATAGCATGTTGCCCTGACAACGAAATATCAGTGAGATCAAGTGATGCCGCTGGTTTCTGGAAAGGCACCCAAAAGACACACAGAACCTCAGCCTGATCTTGAGGCAATGTTCACACTGTACAACTGACTTGGACAAATATGAATGATTAGGTAGAAAATGTGCAAATAATTACTTTGATTTGAAATGTTCAATGGCTTCCTGAACCACACAAAGTCCATGGTTGGTAGAACAATTTGGCAAAACTTGGCATATGTAGTATGTACTAGGTATCTAGTATAAACTAATCTTGAATGTTTCTCTTAACTAAGAGAGAATTGATTTACACCATACAAACGGTATAATTAGATGATTAACTATAATATCTGATGTTGGTATGAAGATAGATAAAACCTTCTTTCTCTTTCTGTTGGGCTCTCTTAATGACATGTTCTATTTTCAGAAAGCTGCTCTAGCAGATCTTGTTAATTGCCCATTTTTTACGAGACTGCTGTCAAAAGTTAATCTCATACACTCTCGTCTCCAACTCTACCTATGCTTTGCTGACAGACCACAATATTACATTACACCAGCATCAAATAAAGTTTCATTTTCATTTCCTGGTTGCACACTTGCTGTAGTCCTGCACTCTCTCGTCTTTCTTTGTCTTTCTCTCCTCCATTGGGAGAGTCTGTTCAATTCCCTTTAAATATTAATGACAATACATTTCCACTTGTGAGACCCATGTCCAATGCAGGTCAGAGGCAGCTTCACAGACACAGTTCAGGCGACATGTTCAACCCATCCGATCAACCATTAACGCAGTTTTTTTTTCTGCATCACTGGGTTATTCTGTCTGCATGGGGGGGTCGTTCTCTAATGTCCACTACACGCATACATCAACACTCGCCTCTGACGGACACTTCAGGAAGCATTAGCAGGATGAAGCTCTGCTGATGGCTAATGCTCTGCAGCCAGGCTTAAGTTACCTAAGTCAATGGCAGACGGCCTTAATGGGACAAAGACATTTAGAAAGCAGGTATTGGTAACCTGATCCCTCGTGCTCACTATTCACACTGGAACTTGTCCATCCTTTAGATCTGAGAGCCACCAAGCATCTACATGCACTCCTATGTACTTTTAAGTCTATATTTGACCAAATGTTTAACATTATATGATGTATAGTTGGGATGGGACAAAATATTGATATGGCCATGTATCATCGTCCTGACTCGTGTGATAAAATAACCGAATGGCTAATGTCAAATATTAATATCTTAATTAAAAAATAAATGTCTTAACGGATTTCCCTGGAAAGTTATAGTCACCACTACTCCACGCCCCCTCACAGTGGTGCTTATGACATGAATGAGGGTAACGGTAAAGGAAGTTAATTGGCTTAAGAAGAAGCAGACAGCAGTATAAAGAAGAGGAAGACGTTGGGATAACGTTGGACGGCAGTGAAGAAATGATGAGAGATGAAGCATGACAAGGTAATTGTCTAGTTGCAATACATCAGTTATTGCAGACTCGCTCTATTGTAATACAATTCCTATCGTGATGAAGTGATTATAATGAAAAAACAAAAATCAAACTAGAAAATTAAAATGTAATAAAGTGTGTATAACTAGTAGTTTAATCTATAACAATATAACTGCATACTGTATGATGCTAAATAGGTAGGAACTTCCTGGATTATTCGTAGCTGCAGGTGAAGTATTTTTTTTCCTGCTTTTGTTTTCATACAATACATGAATGTCAATACTCTAGAGACCTCATCTAGCTTACATCTAGTTCTACCAGTACTTGTTTGTTAGTGTTACGTTTTACAAGACAGTGCAGCTTGAGAGAAAACAACAACACCACGACCACTGCTCAGTGACTCCTGAGGGTGGTCTGCAGAGCTCCTATCCCCGGCTAATATGAGGAAACCAACACAATGGAATCACTGAGTCAGGGTTTCAGGAGTTTTCAAAACTGTTTGTAAGAAGGTGATAAAAGGAAAAGATTAGGTCAAATTTCCTTAGAAAAGTGACACAAAAAAAGGATTATTAAATTGCCAACAGCTGTGAAATCCTAAAAAAAAAAAACAAGCCGTGGCTCTTACTTTCCCCTCCAGGAGTGTTTGGTGGTGTAGAAACAGGCCAGGTCTGTGTTTTCTTTGACGACATTCATCTTTTCACAGGACCTAAAAAAAAACAGAAGAAATGTTTTGATGATGATGATCACAAAGCAAACCTTCACTTCTAAAGTTTCAACATAGAAAAGGGCTCAGAGAAAGTCGGATTTAACCTTCCTTTGAGCTAAATTTCAGGCAAGGACTTAAATTTTAGTTACACGGCAGAGAGACAGAATGACAGTCAATGGCCTACAGTGTCAGCACATCACTGCACCTTTAAAAGTCATTACTACATCAAGTTTATGTAATACACATTCCAATATACAGCCACACATGCTTCACACAGTCATTCAGTATTTTGCATGTTGAAGGGAAAGACTCCCACCAGACTCTCCTTGGACTACTCTCCTTGGACTACAAAACCAATTCTGAGTAAACTGTGATTCTTTAACAGCAGAGCGTAGACCACCTCTCCAAGACGGACTGATTCTTCACGGTCATCACTCACATATGAGCCGTGCAGCATCATGGCAGCTGGTAGCACTAATGCATCCCTTTCACAGGCTTGAGATGCTCTGATTCCGAACCATCAGGGGAAATGCCTCGGATTCAAACTTAATGCGTGAAGAAAATATTGATATACTTCAGTAAACAGTTGGGATGAGACAGCTCTGATCAAATATCGCTATCGGGTCTGATGCTGGCGTAATTTACGTATTTACGTGTTATGCAAAAAAATGATGTGGCGTTCATTTTCTGGATTTATTTTCCATGTTTTACAAAAAGGTTTAACCTAAGCCAGGACATACAACAGTGTCAGCAATCATGTTACATCATAGCATACAGTGTTGTTGTTTTAGTTCACACCATCAGGGATGAAAAAACGGTGCCATAGCGACTTTAAAAAAGAGGAATACTTAAATAATCGCTGAGATAAAACAAGCATTCTCAGACACAAAAAAGGACACAACAGTGCTCTAGCTGAGCATTTGTAAACAAAGTCTGGGGCAAAGCCAGTGTGGCCTATTGATCCTTTAAGATATAAAAAGGGGTTTGGCTTATGACTAACTGTTTCGTCCATTGTCATTTTTTAAGACAGATGCTCCAAAACCTGGAGAACAGATTAACTAGTTTACGTGTCTTTTTAACTAAATCTGATGAGTTTCCTTTCCCAAAAAACCCCCAAAGCATTGGCGTATTTGGCCAGATGGAGAGTAATACTCAGTGACAGATTGTTTTAACAAAACAAAAAAAAAAGATAGAGGCACCAAAGACAAACCAGTAGACAGAACATAATAAAGAAAAATAGGGCGAGTAGCCGCCTCTCTCATCCTCAGTGCAGTAATTTGCTGGCGGCTGCACTGTGACAAGGGGAACCTGTGTCAGCACTCTGCCAGGATCCTGGAAATATCTGACTCCTGTTTTCCTTCCTCTGCATGTCAGTGAGCAGCTGAAGCAAGGAACAAAACAAAAAAACCTAAATGAAGGAATCCACTTTCCGGCTCTACAACACTGTATGATGATTTTTAAAATAAGCCACAGACGTAAATCTCCATCATTGATGCATGCGTGTGCTGCAGAAACAAAGGTCCAAGGAACAGTCAGAGCCAAGTTTTGTATCAACTGTTTTTCTTCTTTCAAACGCTCATTCATGGAGCTGCATAATGAATCTAATCCAAGGCAGGGGGCCGATGGAATGCACAATAGGAGATGTTAGCAGCGAGTAATGCACAGTGTGCCCTTTGCTGCTGCAGAGGGCAGTACAGTTTTATTGTATTACAGTGATGTGTGCACTGAGAGGGGTGTAAAAAGGCAAAGGCAGACTCCACGCAGGATTGGGTCATGTGATTTCCCCTCCCAACCATTTCTGCTTGTATGTATGCAGATCAACAGCACGTAAATCATGAGTTACACTTGATTTGAGTTTTGCTCAGAAAAAGAAAGAAAGAAAAGCAGGTGAATATATGGAACCAGCCCCAAAGAAAGGCACACACACCATTGACAGAATAACTTGTTCCAGACAGGTCTCACAACTTTCTAGAGACTTTGACAAACACAGCTTCGGGTCATTGCGAATGCAGTCGTTGTCATTACAAATGGATAGCTGATAGTAAGCATGTGCTTCAACCAAGAAGCATGCCAACAGCATTGCATTATCTCTATGAAGAACTAAAACCAGGCGGTTAATCGCATAGGATGTACAGACTCACTTCGACTCTGGCCACAGGGTATACGTGGATGTGATATTGTTATCTACTCAGCACAGAGAAAATATGTTTTATAGTTTAAAAAACGATAAACATAGGAAGACTGCTTCAGCATATTTGAGGGTACAAGGGTTAAACTATCATGTGCCATTTTACAGCCTTAACCATATTTGACATCTCCTGTTAAAAAAATCATACTGGAAATGTGTCAAGTAAGACACAAGCAGTGCACTGAATACTGACTTAACCAAAACATGACGCTTCTGCTGAAATGGGGGGGGGGGGGTTCTTCTTGTTGCATTTTCTGCACTGAAGAGATGTTGCAATGTCCTCCATAAATATTAGCCAATTACATGAAGCAATCCCAACCAAAAAAAAAGGACGAAAAACTTTACATCTGATGTTGTTTTACGAGGAATTAGTGAGCAAAACTTGCTTTCACAATGTTGGAAACCTGCAGGCCTGCAAGACACAATGCTTTACGACTTAAACGAAGCTTTAAAACATGTGCATTTGAGGATGCACACACACCTGTCAAGACAATCCGTGACAAGCAGCATACACGTTACCTGAGTCTGAGACGCAGACTAGCCTGCTTCATTGCAGAGGGGCCTACACGGTTCACTGTCCGGCTAAAAACAAGCACGACAGCTCCGTTGCTGCAATGTTGACGCCACTGGTCAACACCAGCGGACTAACAAACAACCAAGACACCTTTGTTATCTTTGTTGTTTGTCGTATGCAGATTAGGGGTTGTGCCTGGCTACTGTGAAGTTAGCCATCAGCTAACGGCTACCTAGCTGGTCGCGTTAGCATCAGGGTTCAATCAAGCAAACATGGAGAGCACAAAGTGGCAGCTGGTAGCGAGTGCATTTACCTGTAAAATTGCTGTCAGGTGTTATTCGTAGCCGTCCCTTAGCCCCCCCACCCTCCTTCTGAATGCAACCGGTGCTGCTCAGTGTTCCCAGTCTGATGCTGAAGGTGCTCAGTTACGGCGTATTCCCCCCGACAGGGCTCAGGACGCTGCCATATTCCTGATACCGAAAAAAAAAAGTGCGCCAACTGCGCATGCGCGAGGCCTGCCTGTCATGCGGCTGTCAGCTGATTGGTGTGTCGGCGCGAGGGTTTGTGGAGGAACCTGACCGGAGATCGGGTTTTGATAACTGTTTCCTGTGTTTGTATTCATACGTACAGTCGAAACTGACCTCGAAACAGTTTATCCTGTCGGGTTTATGCGGACTAACTCCACTAAAGTAGAATCTTCTGTTGCCATTAGGCGTCATTTTTATAGCTACTAATTATAGGGAACGAGAGTCCTTAATGAAATATAAAGATCGCAGTATATTTTTCATCCACCAGATAATAAAATACACTTATATTTGCAATAATCTGATTTTGAAACTCAGTCTGTTCTTACTGTTTTTTTTTTTATTATAGATAATATAACCTAGTGAATTGCTCCGATGAAACAGAAAGTCAACTTAATTGCTTACAGTTCTGTCATTAATTATCTTTGCTTATTTTTTTCTTTTTAGTGACATAGGAAAGATGAGGTGAAGATAACTCATCCTCAAATGCATATTTAACCATTCATTCTTTTGTCTGCAGCTTTGGTAGCCTTGCAAGTATACCTGCTGAATAAAACGATACAACTATAAATGTTATCCTGCCCCCTAGGGACATCAATGCAGCAATACCTCTGGTCAGGGTACAATTTAGCATTTTACAGTAGGCCATCTTCTGCTGTTAAAGTAAAAAAAAATTACAACTTCAGTCAAGATTGTAGACCAAGACATACAACCACACTCACAAAGTAAATGGCTAAAGCTACACATACACTCTTGCATCTGCAGACAGGTATATTTAACAAGTCATTAAAAGTAATTAAAAAAAACAAAAACATTACATTTTCAAAATAAGTTTCCTGATCTTCATCTATTACATTCATTTGTGTCTTTGTACTTTAAAGAGACACCTGTAAAGTGTATTTTTCTGTCAAATCTTGTCCAGCATATCAAGTTTTAATTTAAGGATTGGGTTTTTTTTTTTTTTTTCTGTTTTATTATTATTATTTATCTCACGCATACTCTTACTGACTCACATTCACTATGGTTCTTGGTTTGCCATGGTGGTCTAGATAGGCTGCAAAGAAATCAACATCCTAGAACTTAGTTTCTGCCACAAGATCTCCAAAGAGTCATGAAGAAAAGTATCCAACATTACCGACCACTGTACAGAAGCATCAACACATACAGTATGCTCACAAACTCTGAAAGGAGCTGTCAATGACTTGTATCCCTTTAAAATAAAGATTTTAACCCATGATATCCCTGTTGAAGTGACTCACCTGGATTGAAGGTAAAGGGGAAACATTTTTGCCTCTCTGTGACTGACTGATGTTACACACTGAACTTGAGCAGGGCAGACAAAACTGGTCACGTTATAAGGCATCTGATTTGGTGACCAACCATGCGCCGCCCGTTAGTCTAATTTAATTACAGCTAGAGAGACATGATGGAAAAAAAAGTTTCCCTCTTTCTTCTCAGGAAACTCCTTCACATAGATTTGTAATTTCCTTTAAGCTTCAGTCGTAAAAGTCAGATAAGGAGGCTTTGCTACAGAACCTCTATGAAGTTTTATTCAGCTCACATGGAGTCAAATGAGTTTAATGGAGAAGCAGTTCATTAACTGAATCCCCTCAGTTAATTCATTGGATTTTGCTGTCAATTTAGCAGAGTGAAAGTGTTGCATGTGCCAAAATAAAAACACTTAGATATGAATGTCATGCGAATGCTAAATGATCATCTAGGCCGATATAAAAGTGTTACAAAGACAAACCACAAAGGAAAGAAGTCAAAGAAGGGCCAATAATTTTGCCTTCCAAGGTAAAGCTTTTCAAAGGAATTATTTATCCTCAGTTTGTTACTTAAACATAAATAAGTACAATTACATTTAAATTAACAGATCTCAAACACTGGTACAATGTAAAAATGTAATTTAAGCTAATCAAGTAAACAGTGATTATCTCTTCTTTTATGGTTATGGAGAGTTATGGTTTTCTACCATAGATTATTTTATTCCTGAAATTTATTTTATAATACAAATCTACTAAATAGGCTACATACAAAGATGTAAACATTTTAAGAAGGCTCTGTAAGTAACAAGGTTGAAACATATAGGCTATGTGTATGTTCAGTAGGCCTAGTACAAGACAGTGCAGAGTAAATTGTGCCAAATGGCCCTACAGCAAGTGTTCTAATTTTTCTTTTCCAACTCTATACTGCCATCTACCGCCATATGGTACACAATAGCCTTGAAGCTGCATATTTATATCAACACAGCCTACATAACTCAAGACTGTAATATTCATATTCAATACCCACATAACCTGTTATACGGTCCAGAAGCCAAACTGAAATCATGAAAATAAAAAAAAGTAAGACTTATTTTGCGGGGTTTTTTTTATGATGATGATTTTACATCATATATTTTACATTTTGATTTAAAATATATTTTGTTGATTTTTTTTTTTTTTTTTTAAAGCGACGGATATGATTAGACAAAAAAAAGCTGCGATGCTGCTTTATGATTGGATATTCACAGTGTGTTTTTTTAAAATTATACCTCTTTATACTTTGTGGGGAAAAAAACCGCATTGCACAACAGTTGTAAAAGACAACTTCAGGGTAGCAAATATATTCATTATGCATTGTCTCATTCAGGATGTTAGCGATGGTGTACGGACCACTTTTTTTTGTTTTTGTTTTAATTCAGGCGTTTACGTAGCGCCGTTGAACGCACCTCTCGTAACCAAGGTGATGACGCTATTCTCCGTAACCAAGGCACTCTGAAGGCAAACACTAGCTGGAGAGCTATGCTAGCCAATCTGCCAGATAATCTTTTAGCTATGAAATAAACCCCCCCTCCTCCCGTCTAGCGTATTGGATTTAACTTCAAGTACAAAACAGTTCACTAGGACCTTCGACTCCAAGAGCTTAAGCGACCTTAGCTTCAAGTCTGTTCGCGACGTGGCCTAAATAAGAGGCAGAAACACCCATTTTCTTCTGGATCAGCTCAGTCTACAAGCTAGCAAACTAAAGTAACACTAACGTTAGCTGCACAGCCACCATGGTAAGTCAGTGATTTCTTTTGCTGTTGAGGGCTAGCTGGACCACATTTTGGCCTTTACAAGTCTGGATGTTATTGTGTTTTTTTTAAAAGCATGACGAGTAAACAGATAGAAAGCAACGTGCCGGGCCACCTCATGTGAACAGGCCCTGTCACACATTAGCAGGGGAAATCCTTCTCTAGCCTATAAGCTAGTTGTGCTCTTCATTGCAGCCTCATTGTCTCTCTCTTTCTTGATCTTTAATGACTGTCTTGTAACTTTTTTTTATTCTATTTTTGTTGTCTTCATGCAGGCTGAATTTGGGTTTAATGAACACCATCAGAATGAAGCCATCAATTACATGCGCTTTGCTCGTTCAAAGAGGCTCCTGAGACTAAAGACCATTGACTCCTGCTTTGAAGAACTCAAAGATAGCAGGTGACTGGTCATTCTTGAGTTGTTGGCGTCAATATTTGCGTTTAGCTTTTGTTATTCAGGGAGGGAGGATGAATATGCATTTGCTCTGATGTTTCTAAAGGCTGGTGGAGGAAACCTTCACCGTGGACGAGGTGAGGGAGATGCTGGACGGGCTGCAGGCGGTGGTGCGAGGGGAGGTGGAGATGGAGCTCATCAATACAGCGCACACTAATGTACTGCTGCTCAGGCAGCTCTTCTCGCAGGCGGAGAAGTTCTACCTTCGATTGCAGAGTGACATCTCGGAGCTGGAGAACAGGTGAGCAGAATTAGGCTTTCTGTTGAGTGAACAGACTTAAAATGCAAAGAAAACGTTTGACTTAAGGGGATCTGGTCTTCTTCGCTCCACCAGAAGTACAAAATGTTCTTACTCAGATATTAACGATTATGCAGCACCTCCAACGTCCTGAAAGTCAAGTGATATTTCTCCCTTCATGTGTATATTGTTCTTGTTTCACAACATATACATATTGTATTCAAAACAAAGATAAAAATAAATATGGGGGCTAATAATAAATATATATAATCGTTAAAACATTTTCAAGTTTAAATGACTGATTAGCAACATGACAGTCCAGGGTTACACAAGTCAGAGGAGGGCTAGGCCTCTAACCAAACAATACACCCTCACTTGCATGAAAAGAGGTGCTCCACTATGAACCACATCCTTCTTCGTTCTCTTTAGGATTAGATCTCTTGCAGGTTTAAAGTATGTTTGGTAAAAAGGTCATTGGAAAGCCAAACATGTGCATACACTATCTGAACTTCCTTTCATTCTATGAAAATGGTTTCCCCTCTGCTGTGATAGTCAGTTGGCCTAAAACCACAACATCTGTTGCCCCTCGCTTTCTTTTAAGGTCAGTTCACTTAAGTCACATTCGTATGGCCCAATACAATGTGGTTGAGTTGTGTGTCGAATTATTCACTATAGCATTAAAAAATAATATGTGCCACTCCACCCACAACGCCCATGTTCTCAGTATAATTTGCAGACCTCACAACCACTTGTTTTACATTTTTGATGTACCGTTATGTCTGGTGTAAGCAATAAAAAAATACTTTTGAAATATATGTATTTTTAGGATCTTTTAGCCTTTTGGTAATTGAAACTAAATTATGTCTCAGGTGTGGATATCTCAACGCTTTTTAAACTAAAAGTTCAACTTTGTGTACTTTGTATGACCACAAGGTCTAAATGAAAACATGTCTTATTAATCTAAATTGTACAACCTTACCCTTGGCCAAAAAAATAAATGTGCAGTATTTCTTTAACAATAATTGGAAAAGTACTCTTCATCAAATGTTATATATCTTTCATAGAATTTGCCTCTACTATCGAAGATTACTTAACTTCATTTCTGATGAGTGCACACTTTTAAAGCGGGTAGTAGTGCAGAACTTGTGGTCAAATGTAACAACATGTAATAGCCTGTGGATGGAGGCCAAGAGACACATAGAGTGTGTTGTTTTTTTTATATTCCACTGCACACAGAGCAATGCAGCCTTGTGCATGTGGTACTGCAGATAAAGATAAGCAGAATGTGACTGTTGTCAGAGCATTCAACAGTCAAGATGAAGTGAGGCCTTTTTATATCTGAAATATAGACATATCTAAATAATAACGTGCTATATCGATTCAAAATAAATCAGAGTTTTGCATCGTAAAGAATCTGTTCTGAAATGAACCAAAATGAATGGAAGTTGTTAAAAATGTTGGTTTTGATGTTGAGGTATGCACGTCAAACTACAGCTGTGAGCATATGCCATCCTGTTCCTCTTGCTGGTAACAGAGAGGAGGAAGAAAGGCTTTGCCATGTTCACTATCTTCCATTTATCTGATCTTCAGTACTGAAGTAAAAGGTCATAAACTCCACACTTCTGCAGCTGACAGTGCTCAATGTGTTATAAACTATTGCAGCCCCCCCAGCGTGATCATTTTTAAAACTCCACAGGTTAAGGTGTATCATACTCAGGTGAACATCATCTAACTTCTGACCTTGTAACCCTTCACCTTCTTAACTCTGAACATGTTTTGGAAATGTTCCTGTGTTTGTGATATGCACATGGTGGGTGGATATTTAAAGCTCTTATTTGTGTAGGCTTCTACGTGACTGACATGGTGTTTAAAACAAGGAATACGCCCCAAGTGAAGGTCTACGTGTGTTCTGCAGCCTTTTACAAACCACATTTAAGCTTTTTAGAGAGCTATTGTTTTCACCACAGGCATATGTTATAGTGCTAAACTCCCTTCAAGAACCAGGGTGTTTATTTTCCTCGTCAAAGAGATGTAACCGACAAATAGCAGTTAAATGAAGTGGTAAAAAACAACAACAGTGTTGTTGTTTTTTGAGAGATAGAAAAGATAATTAGATCTGTTTGACCCCGATTGGTGCTGCTTGTATACTTAGTACATTACAGACAACGTTTCATATATTCTAACAATTTGTGACATTTAATAGGATTTAAAGCTTGTTTTTGGTCTCTTGTTTCTCCTATTCTTTCCTCCTTTCTTCCCTTAAAGGGAGCTCTTAGAACAAGTGGCAGAATTTGAGAAGACTGACTTTAAAACCACTGATAAGGTGAGTATAATGTGCAGCTCTATGACATGTACAACTTCAGACTTCACCATCAATGAGCTGCCATTAGTCATCTGTTCAAAGGATATCTGCACCCTCATGGGATTCAGTCACTGGACAGCAGTCCTGTGTACTTAAAGTAGTTTTAAATAACAGGCTGCCTGTCCTTCACACCTAGCTGTGTGGTGCAGAATTCACACTTCACTGAGGTTGAAATGTGGTGATACAATGTCTGCTGAAAGAAAAACAAGTTGACTTTGTCATGCAACACTTCACTCTGTAATGGGTTTTGCTTCTCCATCCTTCTGAAAAAGTTTACATTAGTCACCCTCTGATTTCTAAGAATAACAGTACTAGATAGATACAAATGTTGGGTTTTATTTTGACTGTTAGATGTCATGTACAATACAGAGTTAGCTAGGTATAGCCAGCATTTCTTTAGACTATACTTAGGAAATCATCTTTCGTCATGTTTCAGTTATGTTCATCTTTCCCCCCAGATAAACCAGGAAACAAGCAAACCCAAGCTAGCACCACTGAATGAAGGTGGTGTTTCTGAACTTCTTAACAAGGTAAAGACACACTTCTCAGATTGAGTTTTCAAAAGTTGGCCTTCATATATATATATATGTATATATATTCATACAGTCCTTCAAATCTTTCTGTAGGAGATTACAAGACTACAGGAGGAAAATGACAAACTTAAAGCCAGGCTGCGGACTTTAGAATCACAGGTAGCCCAATCAGCAATTCTTGTCAACACAAAAAAACCCCCATCTGGTTAACGGTGTTAACTCTCTACTCTGATTGATTTTTCTTAGGCAATGAGTGCACTAGATGAGCGAACCAGGGCAGAGAGAGCTCTGAAAGACCTTCAGAAGGTCCAAGGTGAACAGCAGGTACTGTGTGTCGTGCTACTCACATTTTCTAATTTCATAACATTTTGAATTTGCCTCCTTTTTTCATTATTGCATCTCAACATTTACTGTCATTCGGTTGTATTTGCCAACTTGGACTATGAACGGTATGTAGTTGATCACAGTTCTGCATATTCCTGTCTCTGCTTATAGTAGTAGGGTATAGATTCTGTAGGATAAAAGTTAAGTAGCGATAGTTTTTCCCTTCACTACATCTGAATGTGTGTGTTGCTGCTTTCCCCTTGAAGCTGGCCACCCAATCCCAGGAGATCAACTGTCTGGAGGACACAGTGGCAGCTCTAAGGGAGGACTATGAAAGGTCTCTCAGTGCCAATGCGATGTCCCAGAAGGATCTGCAGGAAAACCTGATCTCTGCCAAACACGAGCTTCTGCGAGTGCAGGAGCAGCTGGCCCTGGCAGAGAAGGTGCATCATTGTATTCTTTACCTGCAACAGACAGCATCAAGCATCTGGAGTTTACACCCAGCACATGTCATATTATGTACTTTGGAGAGTTGATATTGATGCGTCAAGCTTCTGTGTTGTTATTTCTATGTGTTTATCTGTGTGTGTGTGTGTGTGTGTGTGTGTGTGTGTGTGTGTGTGTGTACTGTGTGCAGGAGTTGGACAAGAAGTTTCAGCAAACTGCAGCTTACCGAAACATGAAAGAGATCCTTACCAAGAAGAATGAGCAGATCAAAGAAATTAGAAAACGATTGCAGAGGTGAGTATTTTTCATTCGAGATAAAACTGTGCTTTTAATATCACATCCCCCTTCAACTTTAGGTTTGAAAGTCTAGAAAACTTTCGTATGCAACTGAAATATTTGGGAGTAATGTAACCGAAGGCATAAAAACCTGAAGGTTCCACAGCTTCTGTCCTGTTCTGTTTCTTCTAATTTGTAAAATTGGCTTTCTTTCTTCTCAGAAATGGTCCCATATTTCAGGTTTGTGAAACTTGCATTGCTCTTTTTCAGATATGAGCCCAATGAATGAGTTTTGCCCGAAACAGCTGCTGAAACAGGTGTCCAAAGACGGGCGCAAAATTTACGACTGTGGTTTGGACTTGAAACCATCGGCTCCACTGCTGAGAGACGAGAGACAGAAAAAAAGCACTTCCATGGGGAGCTGTTTATTCATGTTTTATCTGGCTTCTTCAGTAGTTTTTGGCATTAGTAAAGAGCGGGAAAAGGGGAATGTTGGCAGTAAACACAACTGAACACACAAAATGAAGCAGTGATAAACGATAGCGCTGCTTTTTTTTTTCTACGTCTCAATTTGGAGCTCACTTACAGTAGCTAGACTTCCCTCGGTGCTCTATGCAAAATACTATCGCGTCCCTGTTTGAAGAGGCCTTGTCCATGTGCTGAATTGGACAGAAACTTACTGTCTGCCTAAAGCTTTGCAGTCTTATCCATCAGCTGGTTAGAGGTGATATTTAGCTTTTTAGCACCTGCTAATTATTTATACTTTTGCTGTTTAGTCTTAATTTAGAAGCTCCCCTTGAAGTCAGATTTAAAGCATCAATACGTCAGACCCAAGCAAAACCAAAAGCTTTTTGTTGGATAACAGTAAAAAACATAACATTATGTTTTTGACCCTTTGAAGTCAGACTTGCTGGATTTCCAACAGAAACATTTCTAATGATCTGGCATTCTGTGAAAGTCTGATCATCTTCATTTTAACCGGGTTTCTTGCGTTAATGTTTGTTCCGCTCTGACATGGATAGTGATCTAGATTGATTTCCCTTACTTCCCTTAACAAAGGGCATAGAATATTTTTGTGTAAAATCTTTAACTGTGTACTTTTTCGTATCTTGTGGCTGAAGGAGTGTAAGAGGGGAATTAAAAAAAAGAAGATATACATGATGTTCATGAGTTAATGCTCTTGTAGAGTATGATACATCGACCCTATATTACACTACACTAGATGTGTGTTTGTGTGTATCGTGCTAAGTATGGGGTAATTAAAAGCTGTTACCAAGTTCACGTGTGGTCATTTTAGTGAGTTTATACTCCAAAATTGTTTTTCATCCATCATATTAAATTAAGGGTAATCCTGGTGAAACGGAAACAGAGAATTGAAAATGTGTAGTGGATAGAGTAGGAAATCAGGCAGAGAGAGTGGAAGGAGGCACAGGCCAGACTTTAACCCAGAGTGCTGCTTTGAGGACTATACTGTAGCCTCCGTACATGGGGCACGACCTAACCACTAGGCCATCTGCGCCACTGCTCTGGCCTCTTCTAAAATGCTATATTCACCAAGAAGGGCTTTTAACATGTCCAGGTTGTCGTGCGCCTCACTGCATACTGTCACTAGCAACAGGAAGGTGGATGAATTATGATAGATTCAAGTGATTAAACATCCCTGTGTATGGAACTGACAGGTTCAACCAGGGGGCGCCATTTATCAATAATGTACAGATCAGAAGAAATGAACGTCTCTTCAAATGATGTAAGGCTGTGTGCTGAAATAACATGGGAATGTAAAAGCTCTGTGGCTATTATGGTAGGCTTCTACAGCATAGTTATGGGTAACAACTAAGTAAGTGGACTCAGAAGAAGTGGGCTGCTGAAACCGTAGTATTGCTTCATGTATTGACCACGCTTTGATTTTACTTTTTAAACACTCATGTCTCTTTTTGACAAATGTTATTCTTGTCCTGTCTGCCTGATGGGCTAGAGATGATGTTTACATGGTGCAAGTTTTAGTGTGTGAGCCCAAAAGATGCCTCTGATACCTCAATCATCACAACCAACAGTCTGTTCAGCGCAAAGAGAATAATTAATAAGCGCACTTCTAGATACATTTTCAAAGCTGCTACTGGACTTCTTGCATGCATGCAACAAGGATGCTTCAAACATATGTGTATAGATTTGAATTATTATGTGTCAAAGTAAAGAGTGCCAGAGCCTGCATATATTTTCTCGACAGTACAATTCTACAGTTCACTTAGTAGACGCTTATATGCAAAGCAACGTACATCACAACACAAGCAAGGATCTAGAAAGTAAGAAACAACGTCAATAAGTACAAACAGTTTAGAGGATTTTTTAGGAAGCTGGTTAAGGTAAGTGTGAGTATCTGTGTGGGGCGTTGGTCAGGACACAGTAGTCAGGAACAGTACATTTAAACTCTTTATTGCAGGAACTTGCCCAGGACAGGGGAAGGCATCATTAGGCAAAGGTATGTGTGTGGTTTTGTTGTCAGGGAAACTCGCACAAAGGAACCAAATGGATTCAAACAATGACTCTCTGGAAACTTCTAACCAGTCGTTTCTTCTAACTTAGTCCTGCAGAGAGGCCAGAAAAGAACAACTCTACTGAGAAGCAAATATAAAAGGAGGATCTAGTGCTGAATAAAATATTATATGAGACTGCTATGATAGATTGCTCCTGGACCAATTAACTCTAAGCACTAACAAATCACAGAATTAAAGGAATAGTAACACAACAATGTGACACCCAAATACAGTTTTGTACAAACAACTTTAAGTCTGATCAGACACAGAGGCAAAGCACAGCATCGACAGCTGTTGATGCGAGTTTTCATCAGCATCAAAACCATCATAAGTAATGTAATTTGTCATTGTCAATCAAAAACCATCATCATCATCATCATGAGAAAACATCATCGTCATCATGTAAATCATTAAGAGCATAGGAGTTCATGAAAGAGCTGGGTCTTTAGCTTTTTCTTAAAAGTGAAAACCAGGCCTAAGGTGACGGTATCTTTAGTCATTCTTTACAACACAAGGCTATTAAGATGCTTCCTTGTTATTTAAACTAATCACTCATCAGGGAACTCCCCCCCCCCCCCAAAAAAAGAACCCATGAATGTGAGGAGCATGCTATTTGTCATCATCACAGTTCTTATTTCTTGCTTCATGTGGACAACCACCCTGCTGTCGTGTGATAGTTTGTTTTCAATAGGCATTACATTGCTTCAAACCCCCCCTCCCCTCCCCAGCTATTTTAAGACCTCATAGTTTTTGCCTTTGTTTGTTTGGTAACCATAGTAGAAGAGACGGTGGCTGAGTAAGACACAGCGTGTTCACCAATCACACAAACCATCAACCTCCTGTTGTTTGCAGTGAAACTCTTCAAGCCACAGTCTGTCCTGACTTTAACTCATGTTGGTTTTTGAATCACATGCAGGAGTCGTATGCATGTTGTACTTTCCTCCCTATTGGTGCAAAATGAAAGGGGGCAGGCTGGTAGGAGGGGAAGGCATGACAAAATACGTCCTTTAAAATAAACTCTATCTTAAGATTCTGTCAAAACGTTTTATTTCTGCTTTTAGCATGTGAGTAAGGGAATGAAAATTCAGACCCTCCTCTTTATTCCTGTAACGTTTGAAAAGCTACTTAAGCGTCTGTCTCGTTTGCTTTTGTGTGCTGAATACGTGTGGATTCACAAGTGTCTGTTTTCTGTCTTAGGTGTCATGAGCGAGCTGCTGTTAGGTTCAGATATGATGCAAATGCTGAACAGTTGTCTATCAGTGCATGAAATAAATCACAGCGAGCGAGTACACAGGAAGTGGTGACAAATGTCTTAGAACTAAACTCATGTCGCACAGCTCAGAGCAGCAGAAGTGACAGCACTTTCCCACAATACAGGACAACTGTTAATATATATAACAGAGATGTACGCATTCACAGTAGCTTCCTGTTCGCTGGCAAAGGCATCACAGGGGTTTTCTCAGTTTCACTGGCACGCCACTTTTGTTTTTTCTCCTGAATCCTGAGGCAGATTTATCACGCACATTTGAAAACTACGTCTGAATATGAGGTGGTATCCAGAGTGCTGCATGATGATAAAAAACAATGAATCAGCAATGAAACATCTTCAGCCTTTCAGTAACTTCATTAACTTTGCTTTTTGAGAGGTCGCACAGCTTTAATCTTCTCGTTTTTGTCGCCTCTGGAACAACAAACATCACTTTTCTCCTTTTACAAATTCAATGTAGAGGTCATGAATAATAAAATGTACCATAGCTTGGTCATACACTCATTGGATTTAGTGTTTTGGTCTCAGGGCCCATTAGCTTACTCTAGCAAACATTTAGCTTTATATCTGACTTAAGGACTTCTCTTCACCTGTGCTATTGTTAAAAATGTGACAGATATGTCTCTTTGGAAGCTTTTCATAGTCTCACTCAAGAAGAAGTTCACTCGTTTTGCAAAAATCTTGCTAAAAAGTGGAGATGCCTTTGAGGGTTATAGGGTTATATACCTTTGAGGCAGAAGTTCTTTAGAGATGCCCTATTCCTAGATGACAGAACACTTAAGAGGCAGGATAGCGTATGAGTGTGACTTCTGCACAGCAATGCTAACACTAATGCTAACAGCTGTTTACCAGCATGCCTACAATTACAAAGCTTACAGGCTGTTTTTTTTATTTTTTTATCAAAGTCACCAAATCTTGTTCCCATGCAGTGATACAACAAGAATCCACGCGGCATCCCCATTACAGAGCAGCTAAGGTCTAGTTTGTCTAGTTTTTCATGTACTTGGTCGGAAAACAACATGAAGAAAAAGAATGGAGACTGATTCAGGCAAAGGTCGGCCACGTAAAGTAAGTGACACACATGCTTCTTCTTAGTATCAGAAGAAACAGTAAAATACATTAATAATATTGGTAGTGCAATTTATCCTACAAATCTTTTGTCACTACCTATATCTCTGTAACTACTCCTTTCAGTCAACAGTTTTATCTGCGGATTAGCCTCGGCCATGTCCATGTGGCCCATGCAGGCCCATGCCAGTCCGGAAACTGTGCTCAGAATTGTAAAAGATTTCATGGGTTTGCAGTTATCAGTGCTCAACAACAGTCTATGACGTGCCAATTACCACACTACAGCATGGATCAAGAGATACTGCTGAATATTAGTTTTCACTTGTTTGTACAAGTCCTAGTTACCAAATAAAAATAATGCAGTCAGCTTTTATCTCCCCTTCTCTTTCTGTGACGCAGAACATTTTCATGACTGAAATGAGAAACTTGATTTGAAACTACTGATTAGTTCAGTTGCCCTTTTCTCTTTGAGACATGAAGATAAAACTAGAGAGATGTTTTTATTATCGACACCATCAGTTGGATTATTGGAGAGCCGGTTTCATAATTAAGCTTTTTGCAAAGTGAGCACTTGTGAGCCGAGTGCTATTTGAGGATCGTTGGTACAGAGGCGTAACTTGAAATATAAATAACGTTTAAAAAAAACAACCAACATTGTCACATTTAGTTTATAAAAAGAAATACACACATTACATTTGTGTTTCTTGATCTAACTCCAGCACCCTGTTTACCTTGATGACCACAATGAAAATATGCTTCTCATTTGGATTTTTTTGTTGTTGCAGATCAGTGACTTGAGGTGAGTGTGTAACAGTTGAGTTGCTGCAGCTGCATTATTTGACCACATGAAGGTTGTTATTTGTGAAACTTACTGATGAGAGATCACGTAGTATACCTGTGTAATAAGTGTAATGCTAACCTAAAAAAAACAGATTTAGATTTTATATTTTCAGATGTCACCATGCAACCATACAGCGTTTTTCCTCTCACACTTAAACTGCTTCAAATTCATAAGTCAAAACATTTTCACTCTACCAACATTTTGAAAGCTGTCATGTGAATAAATCATGCAAATATATATCGTCTGAATTTTGAACTGAATGGTGGAAATTCTGCATTCACAGAAGTTGAGATATTCTTTTTTCAAGGTTTAATTTTGGGGCTTTTTATGCCTTTATTATTAGAATAAAAGGTCAATGGATAGAGTCAGAAATCAGGCAGAGAGAGAGAGTGGGGAATGACATGTGGTAAATGAGCCACAGGTCAGATTTGGACCCGGGCCGTCCGCTTTGAGGACTTTAGCCTCTGTACATTGGGATGCACGCACTAACTCCTAGGATACCAGCGTCCCAGAAGTTGTGGTATTGTAATAAAATTGAAATTGCACCGCCCTTTTGACATGTCTTAATAAACTTGTATTTAAATCTTCAACCTAACTACTTCAGTATGCCTGGTTTAAGGATCTGATGTTTTTATTCAGTCTTGAAAAAAATTAGTATACAGTTAGAGGATCCTGAGCATTTTCATTAATTGGAGCTAACAAGTGCTTAAATTCATAGTGTGACATACAGTATAAATAGATGCCTATGCATGTTGAAAATCTTTATTTTGCATTAAAATTTGGTTTAAAAAAACGTGAAAAATCAACAAAGAATGTGAAGAAAGTCTATTTTTCCCTTTTCTGCTACAAACATAAAGATAAGCATCTCTGCAGTAAAAGTAAATCACTCTGTGAATCTTGTGCAATATGAAACTTCAGAATAAGTCACCGTTTCTCTTAAATCCCCTAGTCCAATTTAATCCACAAGTTTACAAAAAACAAACCACTGTCTCTTTGCAAGAATTTAAATGCCTCATTTTGATGAAAAAAAAAAAAACTTCAACCATGGACATGATGTTTGTCTGATTATATTTTTGTCTACAAGTTTGACACTGTTTTTGATTTGCACTAGTTTGTGTCTGTCTGTTCTGCCTGCAAAGTATAATAAGCCGAAAAGATCACTCACAGTCAATTTAATACGCGTTGACCTGAAACCTCTCGGTATGCCACTTTCTTCACTAACTTTTTTTCCCAGAAAGAAAATACTCATTGAATCATGACACAGCCGTTTCCTTTTGCCTCGCCGTGATTAAAACCGAGAAACGCAACCAGCGTTTAGTAGAATTTAGTAGAAGAGTTGATGACCTACACGCTTAGCACTGAGTTTTTTAACAATGTGGGTAAAACCGAGAAAGTTTATATCAGGACAGGAAGTGTAACTGTGAGAGGACAGACTCTCCTGCAGAGCACATTCACAAGGACCAAAATACAAGAGTAAGAAAGACACTCACAGGAAACACACACAGGACCTCCCTTAACTAAGATGTTGCGCCATTTACTTTGAGGGTTTATCTGGTTTCGATTATAATAAACCAGTGTTATCTTTGCTACTGGTTTGACGTGAAGTCAGGGAGTTTCTACCTTGTCTGATTCCAAACAAATGTGGGTCAGCAATGTGACTGTTTGTCATTTCCCTTTGGTAATTCCAATATTGAGTATTTCCCTGTTTTCACAGGATGTTCTTGTTTTCTTTTCTGAAAACATCACATGAAAGCCCATTGAATCACAAGGAAATGCTACATTTCAGTCCAGTTCCCCTGCTAAGGCACGTGTAGGCCTCTAGTTAAACTGTGATCAATGTGGATCAACAAACCAAAATGCAGTTATAATCATATTTTAAAGTTTTTAGTATGGAAACAGCTAGCTTCTGTTCGAATTACAAAAACTTTATTCCGGAATCATCCATCCATGATCTAAACCGCTTTTTTCCCTGTTCTGAGTTGCGGGGTGCTAGAGCTAATCCCAGCTGTCATTGGGTGAGAGGCGGGGTACACTGAAGTGGTAGCTACTAGTCAATCACAGAGCTGATTTATAGAGAAAGAAAACCAGCCACACTCACATTCACACCTAAGGTCAATGTAGAGTCATCAACGATACCAACCAGCATGTCTTTGGACTGTGGGAGGAAGCTGGATTAGCCAGAGGGGAACTCATGCACGCACAGGGACAAAAATCAAACTCCACACAGAAAGTCCCGGGGATTAGAATCAGGGACTTTCTCGCTATGAGGCAACAGCACTAACCACTGTACCACCTTGCAGATCCTATTCCGGATCTTTTTTCTTAACACATTTGTTCATTCACAAAACCGAAATATAACACAGCAACTTAACAGAGTTGTCTTGCCCTCAGTCTTCATGCTGGGCTAAGCTAACCAATGCTGACTCATTCCTTTGTATAACCTTCGAACTAGTCCAGAATCACGTTACTCTAATAAAAAGGGATGTTTTTCTAAGACTTTGCGTAATTCATCACTGCTAACTTGTGAGTGAAGTTCCCCAAAAAAATAGAAATTTCACAAACAGACTGATGACCCATTTTTCAATTCAGATATTTTCAAGCAGTTGTAGTCCATACCACTTTAGCTATGGGTCAGCAGCTGGTTAGCTTAGCATAACATAGATAAATGCAGGGGTCGAACAACTTCTTATCTTTTCAAAGATACCAAAAGTCTCCCTTCCACCACTTTCCATTAAACTTTTTAAAAGGATTTACTCTTATTTTATTTTTGATTCAATAAAACAAAACTGCACTAACTTTAACGAGATGTTTGCGTTTATGCTATCGGCTTAGTTTATTAGCTCCAGGTCTAGTAAGCATATAGATTACCGTAAAACCTCAAATGAAAGCCCATCCCAATTTTTAGAAACCGCTTTTATAAAGCTGGTGTTGCGTCACGTTTCGACAAATATAGGCAGGTCTCAATTAAAGGCCACCTACGCATTTAGTGTTAATGAGTTTACAAATCAAAAATATGTTACCAAGGGTGTTTCCCTCTCTCCCCCCGCATGTTGGTATGAATGGGCTGTCTTACAAAGGACGATCAATTCAGTGATTTGCCATTTCATTTGTTTATTGATGTCCTCATTTTGTACAAAATTCAAATATTCTCTCAGGTGCAGATTTACAATTTTATAGTACGTATTGACGCTTGTCCCCAAAAAATTATAATTTTATAGACTGAAGTAAATCGAAGCCATGGCTATTGATTGAAGTTTTATATGCAGGTTGTTGTTTTTTTTTTCTTTTTTACTTTTACAGTCTGGATGAAAAAAAGGGGAACAACAGACTTTTCCAAAATGCTGACTCATTCTTTAAAATCAAGTTAAAAAAGAAGCACATTTGTTTTATTAAAGAAGTATCTAATATATGTTTTGTTACTGTTGACTTTAAAGTAAAGTTTCCAGAAAATTAGACCAAACTGACCGACTTCCCGTTGACTTACATTGTTATTTATTCAGACCATTTACTACTGAGCTGTGACACTGTGAAGATTTCAACACCTTTACAGCATCTGCCTCCTCCAGTTTTATTCTTTGATTGTGCCTCACAGTTTTCAGTTTCATTCATCACTCATCTGGAGTGTTAAGTGCTCCACCTGTGTACACAAGAGTGTGTCAAAAATGGGCTTCAATTTGATCAAACTTCACCGGCAGCAGAAGGAATGTGGGTGTATTGTTTTGGTTCCCTTGATGGCCACGATTCAGTGGGTTGAGTCCAAAACTTCCAGCTTCCCTTTGAAATAGTACACTAGTGACACTGATCTAATATCACACAGCAGCGTTTGTTACAGTGCTGCTCAGCTGTGTAGAAGAAGAAATAGACCTTTACAAGGCACCAGGGGTTTTGCAGTGTTTTTCATCTGCAGAGAGATGGAGTTGTATGTATCAGCGCGTCATCATGTGGTTGAAGAGAAACCATATAAGCATGTGACGATCAGTCTGATTGTTAACATACCAGCTGAACTGCCAAGACGAAGAGACTGAGAGGTTGCTCTATACGTCTCACCACCATGGGTAAGTGGTTTAGTGCTATTTGCAAAACATTTCAGAATTAACCTTTATTCACTTCCTCATCTGTTGCGTGATGTTTTATCCTTATAAGACGATGTTTTTTTTATTGTTGTAATCTTCTGACTTTAATAGAAATGTTCTGTTTCTTTATAGATTTCACAGATGAGCCATTTACAACTTCAATAACCACAGAAGCTGATTACATTGGAACTGTAAGTATTCATTAGGATGATGATATGTAGCCATAAAACAAACACACACACACACACACACACACACACACACACACACACACACACACACCAGAAACAAAAAAAATCATGTTGTAATTTAGAATATGATGATATCTGTGTGAGCAAAAATTATTTTGTTCGTGTAAATGTTGACGTCTTGCTGTCAAAGAACTGAACATGCACCTCTGTGGTTTTAAGTGTACACACATACACACACACACACACACTCACACAAACAAACACACACACAAGAAACAAAAAAATCATGTTGTAATTTAGAATAAGTTGACATCTGTGTGAGCAAAAATGATTCTGTTGATGTTGATTTAGACAACCCCGATTTTGTGTTTTAACACAAAATTTAATTTTGATTTTAATTTAAAAAAAAAAAAAACATGAGGAAAACATCAAACTTGTGTTTCTGTGTTTTTGTTATGCTATGTTTGTTTCCTGCTCTAGCTACAGAAGATTTATCTAAAGCAGACATCTGTATACTCAAATGCCAAAGCGTAATTTTCCATTGCTGATGTAAACCTAAGCCCCCGTCTTCACCTATCTGTTCATCTCTGCTCTGAATCTAAACTTGATGTTTCTTGAGTTCTGCTGCAGTGGCCCCCTTTCTGGAGCCCCTCGGGATCGTTTACAACCCCCCTCAGGCTTGGATAGCTGCAGGAAGTTGTGTTGTGGTGTGGTTTTCTCCTGCACAGACACAACACCTGCACCTGAAAGCGTTTTGAGAGCTTTTTTTAAAAAAAAATTTACACGCTTTGGTTTGCTTGTACGTCACAGACAACGGTTGATGGTAGAAGCATGAAAACCCTGACAGCAGTTAGTGAGAAGGATATGAAAAAGAAGGCGTATCAGATGTGTGAAACCTCATTCATCACATTTTTTATTTTTTATTTCAGGACACTTCTGACTACTCAGGAGATTACGATACAGGCCCGACCGAATTCACAGGCCTGTGTGACCGAAGCTTGGTCCGGCTGTTTCATGAGCAGTATGCACCCCCTCTCCTCACGATCATCTTCATCCTCGGTGCTGTTGGTAACCTGATGGTGGTTTTTATCTACTCCACCGTGCGTCACCGCCTCAAAACCATGACCGATGTTTACCTGCTCAACCTGGCTGTGGCAGACCTCCTCTTCCTTTGCATGCTGCCCTTCTGGGCCGTCGACGCCATCAAGGGCTGGGACTTTGGCGTCTTAATGTGCAAAATGGTGTTCGCTGTCTATAAAATCAACTTCTTCAGCAGCATGTTCCTGCTCACCTGTATTAGTGTGGACCGCTACATTGCCATCGTGCAAGTCATCAAGGCGCAGAACCTGAAGAAGAAGAGGTTGTTCTACAGCAAACTTGCCTGCCTGGCAGTCTGGTTCCTCGCTATTCTCCTGGCGCTCCCTGAGTTCATCTTCGCCCAGGTGAGGATTGACAAAAGAGGGCAGTCCTCCTGCTCTCTGGTCTACTGGAACAACAACAACAACCAGACTAAGATCCTGGTTCTGTCTCTGCAGATCTGCATGGGCTTCTTCTTTCCTCTTTTAATCATGGCCTTCTGTTACTCTGTCATTATTCACACTCTTCTGCAGGCCAGAAGCTTTGAAAAGCACAAGGCCCTACGCGTCATTTTCGCTGTGGTGCTTGTGTTTGTCCTCTCTCAGCTGCCGTACAATAGCCTGCTCATAGTGCAAGCCTCGCAGGCAGCCAACACCACCATCACTGACTGTAAAACTTACACGCATTTTGATGTAGCCGAACAAGTTGCCAAGAGCCTCGCGTACACTCACGCCTGCCTGAACCCATTCCTGTACGTGTTCATCGGGGTTCGGTTCAGGCAAGACCTCTTCAGGCTTGTGAAGATGTGTGCCGGTGGGATGGGCAAAGGAGGGCTCAATAATTTACAGGCAGTGCCCAAACGTCCTTCTGTCATGTCGGACACAGAAACAACCCCTGCCCTTTCATTATAAAAGCCCAGTTCTTGCCCATTTCACCTGAGACTGTAGCTTTCTTCAAAACTATTTTGATTTTGATCCTCATGCATTACTTGTTACAAGCACTTCAACAATTACATTTTCAACTTTGAAAGGAATAAAAAACTGTTTCCGTTAATTGAATACATTCATTACTCTGAAATCACTGTGTAAACTGTATTATATGTGTAAATAGCATTTTTTAAGTGTCTTTGTTTTCAAAAGTGTTCTCTCATCTATTCGTTGTGTTCTACTTGTACATACATATAGATAGTTGTTGTGATTTTTTTTATACAAAAAAGCAATTAAAAAGGTAAAATCCGAAGCAGTTTTTGTCATTCTGTCCCATTAGCACAAAGTCATTTCAGTGATGTGTTACAAATATGGTGATGAGTAATGCGCTCAACAAGTATTGTGCAATTCATGGGAAAATACTTCAAGGCCTTTTACCGGCGTAACGTGCCTGCTGTGGTGGGAAATAATGTGGTCACTTTAATCCACAAAGTATTTCGATTTGACAAGACATCCTAATCTAGTCTGTGTCATTGTCTGAACCGACCACTTGTAACTGTTGAACCTTGTCTAAGTCTGGCTATGACTTTGACTATGACTATGAGTTTCACAGTGGTTGCCAACGGATGCCTATTCAGAAAGTTTCCCACAAGGGCATCACAACGGCTGCAGCTCAGACAAGTGGCAGACAAGTGGCAGACAAGTGGCAGACAGACTCAAATCTGCGCATCAAAGAATATCCAATTATGCAGCTACAACTTTCAAAAGCACAGGATGTTAAAACTGACAGTTGGATGCATCATTTTTAGGTTAAAGCTGAATAATCTGCACAGAATTCAATAAAAAGTCTAGCAGAAGAGGAGTTTGTTTTTACTTACACGGTCCATCAAATTCATGCAAAACTGTTTTTTTTTAATGCATTACAAACTGTAAGACACATTAAAGTTTTCCACATATGAACAGCTTTAATACATTTAAATGAACTATTGTATGGGGCATCTCATTGTGTGCAGCACTGGAGTCCAAGACAAATTTCCCCCAGAGGACAATAAAGTGCATCATATTGTATCGTAATATAAGATAACACTATGTTGTCCGTTTGCACAGAAATGTGTCTTGCTTTTCAAGCTCAGAAAGCCTTGCATCCCAACGAATCACATCAAACTCTGGCATCATAGGCCATCATATTGTATTGTACTGTATGCCATCGTATAGTACTGTATTGTACCATACTGTGTACCGTACGGTATATTACTGTAAAATACATATTGAGATATCGTACCATCGTACCGTAACATACTGTACAGTACTGTACGATATGTATCATATGTATGTATCATATCGTTCAGTAGTGTATCGTACCATCGTACCGTAACATACTGTACAGTACTGTACGATATGTATCATATGTATGTATCATATCGTTCAGTAGTGTATCGTACATATCGTAAATCTGATATCAGGATGATAAAGATTCAAACATGACGTTGGCATCCCAGTCCATTTTTTCTGTGTTGATGCTAAATATGTTTGATTGGGCTGGGATGTTGGTTAAGATTTGTAAAGTACATTAAAAAGAGCACAAAACACAAAACACAAAAACACAAAACATCGAGAAAGACAAGGGGGAGAAAAACAGATGGTGGAAAAAAAGGTACATGTTGGTAACAATCTCACACTCTGACTGTAAAAGAAAACAAAATCTGTAGTTGTTATTGTGGTCACTGAGGTTGGCCCCAGACAACGGCAGCATACCTGCCGAGTTCAGGTGAGACCACAAGCTTACTTCTCTCACGTCAGGAAACCATCAGCTGAGTGAAGAACAACATGCTCATCTGCAGAGCTGAGGCCTTCCTTCTGATGTCCTGTGGGCCTCGACACATGCCTAGAATTTGTCTTGTCCAGAGAACACTGAATGCAATGATTGCCAATCGGCATATTAATTGCATAATCCTACGTTTTTGACTCACCCTGCTTTGATATTTGTAGGGTAAGTAACTATAAAATGTATCTCTTTCAGGAACATTTGATTTGCAGAGGTGGACAAAATAATACAGACAATAACATACACTATACAAATGTCGCCATGTCATCTGATACTGGATAACGCCTGTATTAGATATATAAGGAGGTTTTTTAGCTAAACATCTTTCAACGCTACTCAACAGGTGTCCCAGACCGAGGTCATTGATGGTGAAAGTGAGAATATAAAGAACAAAAGTAAAAGTAGTTTTTCTGTGGTGAAATTTCCCCTGTGACTTATATATGACAACATGAGACGTCATTGGATTGTATCTTATTCAACAGTATTTCATTTTTTCTGCTGTAGGTCAAAAAGGTCGGAGAAAAATGTGAAAGTGGGAACAAAAATCTGTTTGTAATTAGTTTTTGAGTCTCTTTTTTTTTTGTATTTTCTTTGTTTAGTCTCAGCTTTTCTTTTTGTGAAGATGTATGAGTTCTCTTTAATTCTTAAACAGTTTGAAGCCAGGAGAGAAGTTTAGAGTGGAAATGACTCCTGTGGAGTCCTGACAACTCATCTGAAACATTTTAAGGGGCCCCATGTAGATCATGTTTTTCAAAATAGTCAGAACCAAAACACTGAAAACCAAAGACTTCAACTTTTAACAGTGTGCATGAATTTCATGAGCTCATGAGTATTTTTTAATGCCTTTACGTCAATGACAGGAGATAGAGCCAGAAACAGAGGAGAGAGATAGTGGGGAATTACATGCAGGACAAAGGAGCCACAAACCCACAAATTCAAAAAGAAAACCATCTACGTGAAGTCCCTGGTGTATGTGTACTTACATAAAATACCATAACAAGTGTTTTCCATGATTGTGTTTCATTGCTTGTTTTTTTGACCCGTATGTTACTTCTTCTTTTTACTCCATTTCTATGCAGGGAAGTAAAAGGTAAAATATTTCCCTCTTTTATGCAATAAGGAACACTTTGAAAAATGGGCTTCTTATTCTGGGTGACAGTAGCTCAGTCTGTAGGGACTTGGGTTGGGCATGGGAGGGTCACCAGTTCAAGTCCCAGTGTGGACCAAAATATCAAAGTTGGTCAAACATTTCTTTGTATTCTCCTGAATACAATAATGAGGATGAAGATGCTTTAATCAGAATTTGTTCAAAGAAATTACATTTACTTCAGATCCACTGAATTGTGGAGTTATTTAGTGCACTGACTGAATACAAAGGTCCAGAGAAATGTCCTCTTTAGTTTAGAATATGCCACTGGCCACAAGGTGGTGCAGCTTTCCCATGAAGTCATCCTGTGAGTTTGGCTTTCAGACAGAGTTCCAGAGAACACACAAGTTGGAAATGAAACTAACCCCCTCTGGTGGCGGTCTGAGCAGAAGTCCAGCGTGTCTTCTGAGGCAGCGTTTCACTTCAACTTTCAAGTTCATGAGGTTTGTCGTGTTCCTGCAACAAGAATCTCATTCCCAAAGAGCTTCTAATAGACAGGCAGATTGATTGTATACTGTAACACTAATATTCTACGCTCCTCATTATCCCACGACTGAAGCGCCACAGTAATCACCACCAGGGAAAAGAGGAAAAAAAGTTTAAAAAAAGAAAATTGAACAGGTCTGGTGAAGAATGCGAAAGACTCACAAGTGGAGCAGCACCTGTGGTTTGGGAGCATCCCATCCATCTTTCTGCACAAAGGGAATTGTGTATTATGGCTGCGTGCGTGAGGGAGATGTGTGAGAGAAAAAAGAGGGATGGAGGGAGGACATTGTGGAGTGTATGAGTAATAGGAGAGACAGAGAAAGCATATGTGACCTATGACACTGAAAAGGCTGCAGTCTGGTTCAAGCTGGCCTCTGATCTGGTTCTGCGGACCCCAGAAGGCCTCAGGGACTGTGGCTCTCGTGTCAAGAATGGCCCATTGGCTTTTGAGCAGCATCTACTCAAATAGTCACGCAAAATATTTAAATGTGGAAAATTTGAAGCAAAAACAGTGAAATTATGAAAGGAAATGGAAAAGGAAAGCAATCCTTTATCCAAGCAAACAGTCCTCGCTGCAAAAAGAAATGTAATAGAACTTGGACCTCCACAATCCCAGCTCAAACAGGGAGCCCTCTTATCAGCCGCCATCTCTCCCACAGCTAATATTTCACTTCAGCTCCCGGGCCCACAGAATGAGAGACGTTTCCATTTCATGTCAGTCATTTCCAGGCCTGTGTGTTACCTGTGCGGTGATAAGTGTTTGACTGACTGGGAGTGTCGTTAGTCACTGTCCGGCGCAGAGTGACAGCGGCAGATTGACGCGGATGATGAGAGGAGGAGAGGCCTGATGTGTGTTCAGGAACAACAGGGAACGCACAGTTATTGTAAGGGGAGGGTGGGGGGACATTTACGCTTATATGATAGCAAACATCCAGCATGCAATATGCATATCAAAGAAGGCATTCTGTCTTTGTAATGACATAATCCAAGGACATTAGTGAATACACGACTTCCTTATTTTCAGAAATGTGTTTTGTTACTATTACATGTGTTACCTTCTGCATCTTTATTCTTTCTGTTTATTTACATTAGAAACATAACATTTTTTGAAGAAGCTTATTTGTTATTTTATGGTCCTGTCATTTCATTTAGTTTGCATTAAACATCCTTGTATTTTATTATTATTATTACAAGGAGAATGAAGAAAATGTGATTAAATGTTTTGAACTAATATGCATTGAGCATTGTTGATTTGCAGACAAATTGAGCCTAATGCACTATAAAAAAACACACCTAGGTTATATTTTCAGTCACAGTACCTTCTCCATGACTTCAGTTTGCATGAAAACCTCTGCCAGATGCTTGTGCCATTAATGGTTTTATTTAGTCACAAGTCCAGCTCCAGTTTAGCCCAGTTAACTACCTGTAAGACGTTGTTTTGTTGCCTGCATGCCACTTCTTCTTCTTCTTTTTTTCGTCTCCAGGACCTTCTTCTGCCTCACAGCCAACAAAGCCACCTCCAGCTCAGTGCCTCACCCAAAGCCCTGGACACCTCACCCCTGCAAGTTTTCTAAATCAAGTCATTTAACTTAAACACCTTTTCTGTTCGCTCTGCATTTAGATTCAGCTGTATTCACGACATTTTCTTTGTTTGTTTGTATTATTTGTTTTTTCTTTTAGCCAACTTAAAGCATGTTTTAGGTTATAGTAGAATTTAATTGCAGTTACTTTTTAACACATCATGTTCTCCCTTTCATGAGAACCAAAATACTACAAATAGCTTCAAAGCTTTAATTGTTTGCAGAATTCAGAGTGTAAAGTCAGGATTCTGTGAAAATTAAAAGGTCCAAATTCTGCCTGTAAAGTCATCATAATCCTCTTCCATACACAACTGTCCTTGTTATATACACATTTTTTTGGAGGCCAGATAGACGTTAAAACATGACAGTGAGACTGAAGCTTGCAACACTATTGCAGAAACAGGCCCTTCAGAGATAAATAACAAAACCCTCGGTTTCACCATTACTCTCACTACTGGGACACTTGGCAACAACAAAAAACAAACAAACAGGAAGTTATACAGCACTACACGGCTACAAGAAGTTCAATCTCTGGACATCTCTGGAACATGTTTTTCACCTTCCTGGTCTCTACCTTCCCCTTTCCACCTCCTCTTCCAAAAGCGAGGCAGCGAGGCGTGAGATGGATGGGCCGAGCGTTGCAAGGTTTCTAAAAGCGAAGCGAGTCTGACTGCTGCTCTACCTGAGGAGCGAAAACAAAAGAGCCATCTCTACCTGTAGGACTGTGGGAGTCGAGCCTTTGATCTGGACCAGAAAGAGAGAGTAGTTTGATGAAATATTGATGCTTTTTTTTTTTAACTGTGTCCTGTGGGAGCTCAGTCTGCTCTTAGGATGTGTGCGCATGATACACAATACAAGACCGTGCTTCACCAGATGAGAATGGACTCGACTATGCGCCAAAAGGAGTCTTAGCTCCTCTAATGGGTCTGATAATGACCCCCCAGTCTGGGCTTGGGAGTGGTCAGGGACTTCTTTTTGGTTGATCAAAAGAAGAGGTACTTTTAATCAGTCAACACCTATTGTAAAATACACACACGGGTGATGTGCGCCTGACAACATCTTTACAGAATCTTGACAGCACAGCCTGCACCTGACTCAAATCTTTATTTGCTGTTAGACGTGTTATCTTCTACTAAGCTTGAAACAGAGATGCAACGGCTTTGAGTAAACACATTTGATACTTTTACACGTTGCATTTGTAATTTAGAATAGCAAAGACACATTTCTCTGCATTAAATCAGCTTGACTAACATTAAAATAAAAAAAAGACATGACTTTTAAGAGGAAGTTTTAAGTGGAAAGAAGGCTTTCAAATAAAAATAAACAAATAATTTTAACCGATGATGCACAGTTTTTAAGTCGCTCTTCACAGTGATGCTCTCCTGATTCAGTATTCAAATACGTAGGCCGTTTAAAGGCCATGTAATACGATTTCAACTGGTAGCCCAGAAACTTTGATTTGAGTTTTTTATGAGTGACCCACATTCTTCATGCAACAATGATCTCTGCGCAAAAGAAAAAAAAAATCTGAATATTGATAATTGCCTCGAGTGCTTTTGTCTAAAAGTTAGGAGGCCAACACTCAAATTAGACCAAAAAGAAGAGGTTGAAAGATGAGAGGAGGAGGGGTGGGGGGGGGGGGGGGGGGGGGGGGATTTATCGCTCTCCCATGCTCATACACAGAGATAGACAGGGGGCATAATGACTTCTGTGCACAAAAAAAAGGAAAACTATTATTTCAACTTAAAGGAAAAGGCGAGGAAAGAGGAGGAAGGAGGGGTCCTAGGAGGAGCCAGGGGCAGGAGATAGTCTGGGAAAGGTCTCGCGTTAAAGTGGAATTAACATGCCTTTCCATTGGAGTCCATTAGATAATCATATTCATACCACACAAGGCTCCAAACCCTCTCTGTTTCATTATTCCCTTTTAATCCAGCCTGATAAGGGGGTGCAGGCGACGTGGTTTTTATTATGTCGTCATTTGGATTCCACATGAAACCCCCACGGGACGTTATCACTGGGAAATTGCTTTAATAGCCCAAGTGGATATAGTTTGGCGTTTATTATTTCTGACGGCTTCAAAATAACTGCAAATATCCCTTTTTTTTTTGTGATTATTTGGGGGCTGAGAGTCTTATCAGTCATTCACACTAATGGCCCACTCAAGCCACCCGATACCTCCGGCGGGGTGAGGGTGGGGTGGGGCGGGTGGGATGCTTGGAGAAGGGAAGGGGAGGGCTGCGTTTAGTGTCCTCGATGTACATGTGTGTACAGGCTAGGGTGGTTGATACCTGAATTTTAAACTTCAATACAACACTTGTAAAAATCAAACAACAGTGATATACCTGTTTTGAAACCATGGCAACAAAAATCAAATTCTCAGGCATCCAGTATTGGGTCTTTTCTTTTTTTTCAATTCTCAATAATTGCAAGAAAATACCTTTACTGCAACATTTCCAATGTATCTGTGCAACTTAGACAGTGTAATTATTGATAATTTATTCATTTTAAGTGCTTCTAGATATTATGGATCATCCAAATAATAGAGAATGTGTTGTTTTAAAACATATCATAAAAGTATCAAAGTATCAAAAATTATTAACAACCTCACATAGTAGAGTGCGGGTGAGAAAAAACATGAGATGAAAAGAGGAAAATGAGGTAGAAAGAGACATTTTGAACTTTATTATGTCACAGCTTCTAAACTCCAGACAGAGGTCACTGAAGCTTTTCTTTGTGGTTTGTTTGTTTAGTCTCAAATCTCTGCTCCCTGGCAAACAAACCCAGTGTCAAGTGGCTGCAGTCATTTGTCCGTAGGCACACTTGCACTTGTAGTCCTGAGATTAACAGCAAGCAAACACTTGGAGTTAATCCTCCTCGGCCTTTATGACCAAAAGATGGTTGCGCGTACGGAGAAAAAAGGCGTTCATCTGGCCTATTTCTATATTTACTACCAATGGGTATCTATCAAGCTGCAACCTCCTGAGCTGAAAAATGAAACCAATGGGGAAGTGCAAAATCTGCAGTTCGTTGAATGTCTGATTGAGGCTGGCTACAGGAACACTGGAAGTCAAATACACACAACAGACAAAAAAAGCTGTTTTTACAGCATAAATTAACATGTTTACAGCCTGGTTCAAAAAACAAAATAGTTCTGATTAGTTATTGTCATCATTGGCACACACTGTGGGCTGCATTTCTGTTTGGATTTCATGATCAGTAAGTGTTATCCATAGTTAGGCACATAGCTGACATGATTGACAGGTGGGCGGGATGTAACGGTTCGTCAAGAGGCTTAAAACCCGCCTCAGCTCCAGCTCTCAGCCTGTCGTTAGGTTGACTGAAAGTTAGGTTGAGACAGCATTTCCAGCATGGTGGCTGCTGCCGACGAGCCTCCGGAGCCCCCTGCAGTAATAGATGGGTGACGTCACTCAGGCTTTGTCCGTTAATATTTACAGTCTATAGTATCTATATGTTCCAAATGTCTCCTTCTGAGGTTTTTTTTTTTTACCGAGTGAATTATCTGAAAATATGTTGCCACGAAGCTGAAAATGAGGCTGTTTTTCTTAACTCTTGAAAAGTTAAGATTTGGAGATACACAGTTTCCAAAGGAAAACAATCAAGGCACAGTGAAGATCAAAGGGCTCTATTTAATCTAATACAATTTGATTTATGTTGATTAATGCCATTGTACCATTCATTTAAGACTTTCTGGTGCTACTTCAGAAACATTATGAGACAAGCTTTCAACACAGTTTTGGATCTAACACTACAAACACAAAATAACCCTGTTAAAAAAAACGTTTGACACTGAGGTCATGTTTAAAGACTGAAGGTTGTTATTGGTTGCACTAAGTAAGCGTGCAACAACAGTCCTCGTACAAAGTATTGCACAGGGCCAATTTCCATGAGTGACGGCTTTGAGTGCATCCATTGTGGCAACAATTAATATTTATATAAATTCCCTTAAGATATGCTTGTGTGCAGACTTGAGTACCTGAAGAGAACATGCAAACTCCACACAGAGAGGATCCTGTTTGATAGGGATTCAAACCAGGAACCTCCTTGCTGTAAGGCAACAGCGCTGACCACTGCACCAACGTGCTGCCCTTAATTTGAACACAGTTTAGTTTAATTGAATTTTGCTTGTGTTTACCATACTTAAAATATTACATTATCAGTTAGAAAACAAAACGTCTTCTACAGGAAACAATGTCTTGTGACTCTTGTTTTTTCTTTTTTTGCCATATAGGAAAATGCCCTACGAGAAGGAGGGTGGGGATGCAGGGGTTGAATTAAAGTGGATTAAAAGCCTTTTTTGTCACTGAGTGAAAACATACAACAAGAGTGAGAATGCTGCTCCTGGACAAAACACACTTCACCCGAAATGACATTTATATTAATCGGCTGCTGCTCAACGGATTTGATCTTTGTGCTCCTAATGAAGCTGCTTTATTCTCTTTTCTGCTCGCCTGTATGTTCTTCTGTGAACACATCTTATTATGTAGCCTTGATATGAAGGGAAAAACTGTCAGACTCTGTTTCTTTGTAACATTACACTGTGACTTGTCTGTTTTACGCATAGGTTTTACGCCATGTCCTGCCTCCTGTCTCCCGCTTTGATTGACACATGGAGAGCGACATTTCAGGGTCAGGCTGGTCTGAAATGATCACAAGTGAATATTCAGAAAGGGAATAAAAGTTGATTTTTCCTCCTAAAATGTTTGTATTTGTACTTAAAACTTTGATTTTTTTTGCAATATTTTAATGCGAAATTAGCGCTTTGAATCAATGAGAGACCTCAATACTTCCTGCTGACACTGTAAACGTCATTTTATCTGTGAGTACGGCCTCCACGCTGTGTAAAACAGCCTGTGCCATTCCTCTGTTCCTGCAGCCAGTGCATTTCACATCTGTGTGCACATAATATGCTTATTCTGCCGTATCCATTTCACTGTGACATCTGTCCAGCGGCGGAGAATTAAAGGCAAAAATCCAAATGCCTACACTACATTCTGCCAAATATTGATTTACTGTAACTCATGTAACATACGTGGACTCACTGAACACTACATATTATTTCTGTGAGATCACGGCTGAAAGTGGAAATACGCCCTGTCAGTCGGTCAGTTGTCTGAAATATAAGCACTAGATGCAGATGTCAATTTTAGTGATAGGTTTTTTTTAGTTTTTTTTTTTATTTGATTGTGCTCCAGGAAGAGTGACAAAATGTGTGTGTATGTGCATGCTTGTGATTGGCTGTAGTTTGTGTGTGTGTGTGTGTGTGTGTGTGTGTGTGTGTGTGTGTGTGAGTGTGTGAGTCTACCTCAGTGAGTACACCTCCCTGTCTGAAGATCTCAGGGTCTGGAACAAACAGTAGTTCCTTCTTAATTGGGGTGAGATCTGGGGCTCAAAGGGGGCCAAGAAGGGACCCGAACCCCTTTCTTTCTCCTCCAGAATCGCTTTGGCTACAGAGGTGCTTTTGATGTGTGCTTTGGCTCTGCGAGCTCGACTCTGGAATATGTTCTTGGGAGACCAATGGTTACTTGCCTCCAGGCAGAATCTCAATCCCCAGGATCCTGGCCCTCTTTGATGAAATACTTTCGGGAGCCGCTAACCCCACTGATGCCCATGTGCGCCCCCTCCCTCTCTCCTCCTTTACCCTCTTGTTCCCCCCCACCCCCACCCCCACCACCACCACCACCACCACCTCCCCCCCCACCTCCACGTTCCTTGGATTCTCTTTGAGAGATTCATAACAAGGACTTTATCTCTGTGTAGTCCAGGCCAGATGAGCACTGCCTGACAAACTGACAGGAGAATTAGTCGTGTCTTACAGAGCACCTTTGACTGTCTCCTCCTCCCTGACTGGCTTCCTGTCGCCACGGAGACGAGCACTTTCATTTTGATTCATATCACAGCTCATATTCTACCAGTGTGCATGTGTAGCATTTCTATATATATTCCCTTTTACTAACCTGCGACCTGATTTAAAATGTTTGCATTGTCATTTAAAATCATCACTTGAAAACACTCATGCTCATGTCCTTATGTTTCACTGATTATATCTTTATTAGTAGATTTACTGATGACAGGAGAGAGCATTTGAGTTCAAGCCAAACTGTACATCAAAATACTCTTTCAGCTCTCACACTGATAATCCATTTTATGAGATTACACTGTAAAAACGACAAGAATTAAAATATCAAACAATCTTTATTTGTGTATCAGCAACACATGACAAATGTTATTTCAACTCAACGACCTTACTCTTTATAATATGAAATAAAGAACAAAAATCCCCCAGGTAAATTGTTCACACATGCACCTTGCAGAGTGCAATAATACCTGTAGGAAATTTTACTACAGAAAAAAAAATCTGGCTAAAATCGAGGTGTAAAATTTGGCCGTTTGTGTAGGAGTTAGTGTAAATGTTGTAGTACGTGATATTTTGTGTGTCATCTTCAGTAATGTAAAGTTTTTCAATTTAGTAAAGTGGTTCAATTTGGGGCGCGGGTTGCCTAGTGGTTAGTTCATGCGCCCACTGTACGGCGGCTACAGTCCACAAAGTGGGCGGCCCGGTGGCTCCTTTCTTGCATCATATTGAATTTTCTCTCCCCGATTACTGACTCTTTCCACTGTCTCTCAAATCTCTCAAATGAAGCCCCAAAAAGCCCCAAAACAAACCTTGAAAAATAATTCATTTGAAACTAAGAATTTAAGTCAAACATATATAGATATATGTATATATAGCTTATTATAAAGTTGACCCAAAACTACAAATATAATGAAGATGACATTAAAAGAAGTGGTCATAAAGATTAGTGACTACTGCTATCGTCTCACATTAATTTTTACAGTGTATTCTGAATGAATAAGAGTCATTTATTTTGAGGTTTATTGACAAAGATGTTGACAAGTGTGACAGAAGATTTCAGGCCCTGATTGATTACGCTGCTAATTAGTCAATACCGACTTTATCGGCTCAATTAGCACGAAGACGGTTCCATTCAAACGTCTTTATCACACATTGTTTTTTTTATTTACCACGGCACTCGATCGTGTAACAATCAGGTTAAATACACACACTGCGACTTGATGGACTTGACCTCTCGGCCACACACACACACACACACACACACACACACACACACACACACACACACATTCAAATCCCGCTTAAACGATTAACTGGTGATTTTGCTCTCCAAACTCCCACCTCCTCATTGATTGAAGCGGCACCCTAAAGACCTCTCTTACCACATCATTTCCCTGTATATTGATTATGTATATTGATTAGAACCTGACCCTACAGGAGGGCTTCCCCCCTGCTTTACCGCAGCATTAGGTATCACTGTGAAGGCTGAGCCCGGGGGACTGCTTGAGCTCTCATAAATCGACAGTTGCCAATATGGGAGACAAGTTGCTCCATAATATATTTTTGTATATTTACAGGTGAGTGGAATACGTGGAGTTAAGACATAAAAATGTGACAACAGCCTCGACATTAAACTCAAATACTCTAAAATATCTCCCCACGACTGAAATTGTTCTGCTAAACTTGTGTAAATCAGTTCAAGTGAAGCAGATGTTTATAATGCTCAAATCAATGCACCTTCAATTGCATGTGACTGACAGAATATTTCTACCTGACCTTAGACTTTGTGAAAAGTGACCTGCAGCTTTGAATTCATATTAAACAGCACAGGAACCGTTTAGCAGAGGAAAACAGTATCTTAAAATAAAGCAGAGTATCAGTGGAGTCCTTGATGTGGTCCAGGTTTATTCAGAAACTCGTGACTAAGAGTTACAGGGACAGAGAAGGAGAAATAAAGTCAAAACAGAGCCAAAGATAAATAAAGCTAAATGTCATTTATCTTGTTGGTAAAAAAAAAAAACGTCCACTTTCTTTATTTTCTAACTCAAAAGTCTTCAACATGTGCTTCAAATGCCTCTTTGAGAGATAAAAGTGGGTAAACAGAGTTTAATGTTGCACTTTCATTTGTAAAAAAAAAAGAAAAAAGAAAAATGGCACTAACTTGGACCAAAGTGTCAAAAATGGTTGTAAAGACAGTAAAGAAGGGAGACTGAAAAAAGGGGGTTCAAAAAAAAAAAATCACAAAAAAAGGAGGGAGGCACTGAGTAAAGGAGGGAGCAATCCGAAGGGAGGAGTCAAGCGAGGGAAGGAGCAGCTGGAGTCCCACACTTCGCCCTCTCTCTTCTCCTCGCAAAAAAAGCGCACTAAATGTAACAACAACTCTGCACGCGCTTCTTCTTCTTCTCGAGTTTTTACGCACATCTGCGCTCTGCTGTCGGCACGTTTTTTGTTTTGTTTTTATCGGCAGTGCTCATGGTGTTGTTGGTCCGGCGCTGGTTGGACACTGACACAAACTGTGAGGAAGAGGAGAAAGACAGGCAAGAGGAAAAACTCTGGCAGCGCCGTTTTGGAGTTGGAGTTGCAGCGTAAAAAAAAAAAAAAAAAAAGAAGAAAAAAAAAAAAAAGAGTCCGAGGCAACTCCAGAAGCACATCTGCAACTTAGGAAGAGAAGAAGACAAAGACACTAGAAAAATATTTGTTTTCCCCTCTTAAGTGAAGACAAAAAGTGCGAATCAGAGGGGGAGTCACCCAGGAAGAAGTAAGTACATTTACTCGCTTTAAACGTCTTTGCGCGGATTTGTCTGTGTGTGTGTGTGAGTGAGTGAGTGAGTGTGTGTGAGTGTGTGTGTGTGTGTGTTAAAGTTTGGAAAGGCAGGCAGAGTTTGTAGAGCAGCAGAGGTTTCACATTTCAAAACGATGGCTTTTCATACAAGTTTGGATGTAGACATGGAGTGTAAAAAAAAAAATAGCAGGAATACTGGCAAGAAATGGTCTCTTTTAAAACGATGATGTAAGCTTCGATCTGAAGAAAAAAAAAAAAAATCAGCCGAAAACGCACCAAAAAGTGTGTGAAGTCTGGCTCGGGTGTGATTTATTCTCTCTGAAATAAGTGCTGCTTGTTAGAAACCCCGGATGACTCTCTTTACAAGTGTCCAACACACAGATGTGCATTTTTGAAAACTAGTTAAAAAAGTTGCATAAAGTTTGGTTGAGGTGCCAAACTTGTTTTAGGGTCTTTGAAGAGACAGAAAAAACACGTGGAATTCAAATGGGAGTTTTCAGTTGGACACTTACAACTTGAGTGGACATTTGCCTGAAGAAGAAACGCGCGTGGGGTTGAGAAGTTGAGAGGTGGGGGTGCATATTTATGTGGCCGTGTGATCATATTTCAGTGTCTGTTATTGATTATCTTTATCCTGTTGGGAGTTCTGCAGGAACATGCACATACTCAGACGTATGGGACTTTTTTCTTTTTTTTTTTATCCATCAAGGATGTGAATGACCTCTGGCCTCGACCTTTACCATTTTGCACGGTTTAATTATTTCTACAGTTTTTGTAAAAACTTAAACATTCCTTTAAATGTTGTTTCTGATAGATATTAAAAACCTCAAATTTTAAATTCACATGAAGGCCTTTTTAAATACAAATTTGCAAAAAGAAGTCCAGATATGAACCAACATTTTGGTTCTAGATTTTGCATTAAACTTGCATTTTCAAACATTACTCACTGAGGTGAAATTTTTGTTTTAATCCTGCATGTTTTCAGTGCATTGAATTTTTTGTTGTTGCAGAAACAGGTGTCAGTAAAATTCACACAGATTTGATTTTCATCTGACAATTTGATTTCCATTGAAAACATGTGAGAACATTTTGTACACGTCTTGAAAAAACAAATGTTTGAGGAGAGATCAGAGCGTGTTTGAAGGCATGTGCATGTGCTCAGAGAAATGTAAGCCCATTACAGTGGGCTCTGTGGCCCTGCAGGGGTCCATGTGTGGACCTTTATGGGGCCCCCTAGAAAATGTAGAAAAGCATTAAAGTCACATTCATTTATTTAACTAAAAAAACAAATGATTTATCACATTTAGAAATGTAAAAGAAAACAATCAGAGGATGTTTCTATTCCTTGACCGTCCTTCATTAAAATCAGCACTTATAAAACAAACTGTCATAGACTTGTGAGGGGTGAAAAATAATCCCTCTAACAGAAGTCTGTGTGTTCATTTTTGGGGGTCCGGGACATGAAAACGTTGGAAAGCCCCCCGCCTCCTCCACATGTGCGGATATTTGTTTGAAACTTTCCCTCCTGTCCTCTCCAGCTGTTCCACATTTTATCTGCTTGTCTGCTCTCGGGTTTCACACAGACGACGAGGGTCCGGGCTGCTCAGCCATGCGGTGCAGCTCAAATCCTCCTTTTTTTGACACTTGGCGAATTATTAACGGGGGTCTGGTCGCACCTAAAACAGAGCAGAGAGCGGACACACCAAATAAGATGTTTAACAGCACTAGTTCACACAGATTTAAAAAAAAAAAAAAAGAAAAAAAAAAGAAAATCCCCTTTTAGCTGTTTTTATGAGGCTGGTCCATCGTTCTTCTTGTCTCTGGTTTTGGCTTGAGGCAGATTTTTTTTGCAGGTCTTGGTTACATTTATCTAATAAATTAAAAAGGGACTGTCACATAAATTGTCATATAAAATACCCTCTACTTTATTTAAAATAACAAAATAACATTTAGCAGGGTCTAGAGGAAGGAGAGAAATCAGTGTCATGTCAATGATTCGGCTCTGTTAACATGAAACATGATGAATAGACGGATCAGGCCTTAAACACACTCAGATTAAAGGCCTTGTATTTCAAATTTAAAAATGACATCATATGAATTATTTGTCATTTACATTTTCTTGCTTTTTAAATTATATTTCATTATGATTTAAGAAAATGGGTTTGATTTGCTTTGATTGGATTCTGACTTGTTACTCATTTCCAAATGAAACTGACACTTAAAATTACAAAAATGCTTTAATAAAATAATGAAATTACCTCTTTAAATTTCTATTAAAGGCCAAAATATTGGCTGCATGTGATGTGGTTTTAAGTGCAAGATATAATCAATTTTCCACAAGCCTGAATCAAATTTGATTCATTCACAATTTAGTTTATGCAATGGAAAAACTGATCTAAGTTTAGGTTCCTTAAATTCTGTTTTACATGACATGTGGAGGCTGTTTAGTGGTTTTAATATCTGATGTACTAATACCTAATATAGTTCAGTTTATATGAAATAAATTTCTTTTTTATTACAAATATATTGAAATATTATGTGAGTAAATTCAACATATTTTCTGGTGATAATAAATGTAACCTGAAAAGAAACTACAAGAGAGGAAACTGCTGTCAAACAGGTGCACCTTCTCCAAAAAAAAAGGACTTAGTCTCATTATGATGCAGCAGCAGAGATGAATGCAGCAGTGTTTAAGATGCTAATCTGCTGGAATGAGATGCACGACTCAGAGCCACTCGCTTACTGTAGCCAGTAGAGATGTATCGCGGCCGCTCTCTGCTCCTTCCGCTCCACGCGTGAGGAACAGGCGGATAACGTTTCCCTCTGCAGGACTCACTCCGTCAGATAGCAGCCCCGGCTTTTCTTTTTCATTATCTCAACTTGAAGCACTACTTTACGTAAATGTATGCATAGCGACACAGGCCCGGTCCACCCGTGACCCTGCGACCCTGCAGAATAGAGGCTGTCATGTTAATGCAGGGAGATGACATGCTATTAGCTTTTGAGGTATGGCCCTCTCCTCCTGCATTCACAGTTACAGGCAGGTTGTGTCCTCGGGCCTTTTACACCCTGCAGGAATAATACCTGTTATCAGAAGTGAATGCAAGAGGCCCTAATGAGCTGTGTTGTTGTGCTAATGCTGCAACCTGAGGCCCTCAAAGAGGTGGCAAATGTTTTGTTAGAATGAGGGAAATGTGAGGAAGTTGATTTTCCCTAAGATAATGAGGACTGTCGTTTATTTTTAGCATTAGCTCGCTTGTTCTGAAGGTTTTTCCAGAGGTTGTGTCTTTTTCCAGTTGTGTGTTTTTTTTTTTTTCTGAATCATCACACAGAGTTAATTAAACAAGCAATTATTTGTTTTGTTTTAGGATACACAGTAACCATGTGAGCAAGCAAAGTTTGGAGTTATTCCCTCCTATAATTTGATTAGCTGTTACTTCTCTTGCATATAGCTGCTGCAGCAGAGTAGATGGCCCCCAAAAGAAATCCCTCACTTTGATGATTTGCTACTTTGATATGTTGACATCAAATGAAACAGACACAGTGAGGAAAGACAGAGGACAAGTCAGACAGAGGTAGCGGTTTAGGGGGGGAAAAAAGCCAAGTGGAAATGTGTGAGTGTGTGAGGCGCAGAGGAGTGCCATGAAAAGTTGGGCTGAGACGGCAAACCTGAGAAGCGTCAAAACGTCTGGATGCATTTGCGTGCGCGCAGAGACAAGAAGGGGTCTTGGGGTGTGCGAGGGCTTCTCCTTGGCCTCCTAATCCCCAGGCCCAGCCATCCCTTCAGGGCATGCCTCAGATCTGGCTCTCTGGCTCTCCGCGCGGACGACCCAGCTCCGCCAGCAGATTTAATATGCTATGTGTTCCTGCTCCCCCGGCTCCCCTCCACCTCAACCATCATTGTCCCAGAGCGGGACCCCCGCTCCCCGCTTCAAGGAGCCTGCTAAAGGCACCTTTCAAGCTGGGTGATGTCTTTGGATAAGGCGTGCGTAGGAAGGGGGGGAAGTGGCTATGAAGAGGGTGTGAGTCTCAAGATATCAGACTGTAATTTTAGATATGTATATTACACACATTCAGGAATCTGAATACACTCGGGGCTTTTCGCAAACAGCATACTGACACAACAGTCAGTGCAATGCATACATGGACATGCTGCTCATTCACACTTCTCTTTTTCTCCTCTCACTCATGCACAAACATACAGGTTTAGTTTTCTCTTTACCCCTTTTTCCTTCCCCCTCAACTTTTTTATTATCTGAAAAAACAAGAAATGGGAGGGAAAAAAGTGGGAGCTCAAGTTGCCTTAGCAGAGGCTGAGAGGAGGCTGGTTTGTTTTCCATGGCTTTGGCTGGTTGGAAACTCCAACTGGACCTGACAATTAGTCTGGTCAACTGTCCTCCCAGAGTCAGGCTCTATGCAAAGCAATAAAAAAAAGAGTGAAAAGTGCACCTAAATAAGGTGATTAGAATTTATGCTCAATCACATTTTTTTTGACAGCTTAACATGAGCCTGCTTGTAGGTCATTGTAAATCTTTACTGCAAATATGCAGGTGTGTGTGAGAGAACACAGAGTGTGCCAGCTACTCGCTGCGTTTTCTTTTCTCACATACGCGAGGAGAAACAGGGCAGGTCACGCCTGCATGTGGGTGCCGCTCGTCCCCCTCCCCTGTTTGCTGTAGCGGCCGTAAAAATGTCTTAAAGTCTGCGGTGTGAAGTGTAGCAGCAAGAGGTGAAGTGCTTTTCCTTTGGGGGCCCATTTGCTCGGGAGCCGCCTGTAAAGACGCAGCTTCCCATGCAGGGCCGGGGTCTGTTTTTGCAGATGTGGCATTGTGTCAGCTTTGATGGGAGCCGGTTGTGGCATCCGTGAGGGGGTCTGCGCTTTCTTGTCCGGGGTGGTGATTGGGGGACGGATGAACTGGCTGCTTGCTGTGAACAATGATCTGTCACCTACCCATGCTTTTTGATGTGTGGAGCCATGAGTCAGGCTATGAAACCATGAAAAAAAAAAAAAATGGGGGGAATAAAACTATGCTGTTATATGCATTTTCTAAACTAAAACGGCTGTTTCTAAACAAGTAATTAAGTTATGTATTGTCATGCAATAACGCCAACAAAATAAACCCCATGTGTTTGCAATCCCATGCTGCTTATGGTTGTCTTTCAATGGGAGTTATCCCCAAGTCCTGCAGCATCCTGGAGTGGAGGTCAAGGAGGGGTCTATTGTTTGAATGTCAAATGTAAATCCAGAGGTTAATACCTGAAAGAAGCCCAGGGCCGGACTTCTACCTCCTCTCCAAACATGTTTAGATGAGTACCTCTTCCCCTTCTTTTGCTCCTTCATTTCCGTGTGCTGCGGACTTTGGGGCGAGTTGCAAAAAGAAAGGGGGCGGGCATCCCGTATGAACCCTTCCAGTGTGTTCTTCTCACCAATGAATGCTAAGAGACCCTGCCTCTAATAATGCCTCATCTTAGAAAACAAAAGGGGGAACTCTACTATCTGAGCTAAATTTCTGCCCCAACCTGAAAGAGCCCTCCTTTTGACAGCGCAGCATTTGAAGACTAATCGTTTTTTCTCATGCAAAGCACGCTGTTTTAAGAGCTCGGGCCACGGAAAAGAGAGGGGGCTGTGTTTTAACAATACTCCGCAGGGAGTGAGGAACAGGGTTCGGAGAGAGGAAGGGGGAGAGGTTGGGGTTGAAGAGGTGGGGGGGATTCCTCACTCTTTTTGCTCCTCAGACAAAGCCCGGTTCCTTTCAGGGTTTGCATGGGGGGTAGGGTGCAAGGGGAAGAGGAGGGAGCATCCAAAGAGTTTCAGTTACTTGAAAGAACGGGACTCCAGCCGTTTTTAATGACAGTTTGTCATCATGGCTCCTCCACCTTCCAGGGAAAAAAAATGTAGGCCTGGCCCTGCAGTGACAGGCCTGGAAAGAAGTGGGCCCGGGAAAATTTATAGGGAAACAGAAATATTAACGTGTACATGGGGCCCTAAAACGGCTTTGGCTATTCCTGCCAGACTGGTGTTTTTATTAAGAGGGTCGACTTGCTTTGGAAATATATCTTATTCATGAAGAAAGCCAGGTTAGACTTCCCAAAGAATTCATTATGTTCCCCCAGATGCGGCTTCACGGGTTGCAGCCGTCCCTCGGAGGACGTGGAGCGTGGAGCGCGACATTGTAAAGCCTCCCTCAGTGGGCGCGGGAGTGCGAAGGGTTCCATTTGTCAAAGGTGCCCAAGTCTTTTTCCCCTCCTCAACACTTTCCCGGCTGAGTCTCAAACTCATTGTCTGAGCAAAGGCAGGACATTAGTCACCACAACACCACGCGGGAGCCTGCAGGGCGAAGGACCAGCGTTGTGGAGCTCAGGCTGGGACAGAGAGGGGTGGAGGAATGGAGGGAGAGAGGGGAAGGTGAGCGGAGGGCAAGAGAGAAGGAGGAAATGTGGGGTAGACGGGGAAAAAAAAAAAGTGAGGAGGAGTGTGTGTGTGGGAGAGAGGGAGTAAGACCATGGGGGGGTTAGAGGGAGTGGAGTCTGTAGCTCTACCTCAGGGCTCAGTGTGTAAGCCCCTGTCTACCCCCCAAAGCTGCTTTCACAAAGAGATTTACAAGACAGGTCTCCCGTGTGCTTTTCTGCCCTGCATTATGAGTGAGCGAGTGTGTGAGTGTGCAAATGCGTGTGTTGCTAAAAAAGACCTTTTATTTTCTTTTTCTATCATCTATGCAAGACAGATATTCCCCCAAATTTACCAATCCAGGGCAGGTCAGACTCATAACAGCCCCAGAGGAGCGGTGTGCATAACCTATTCCCCCTGGTGGCGGTGTGTGTGTGTGTGTGTGTGTGTGTGTGTGTGTGCATTGATGTGTGAATGTATTTCACAGATTCACACATACAAGGGATGCTGTTAGCTTTTGGAATTATTTATAAAGCTTGGCTTTTGTGTGGCGCTCTAAGTCCCTGTCTCCTCCCATTACTGCCTATGACTACCTGGGCTCCCTCAAGCACCCAAATTTCCCCTCAGACACCCTCTCAGCATAAAGAACAGAGTTTGTTTGTCACGTCTAAAACCTTTAAAGCGACTCGTGTCCAAAGAGAGTGGAATGAAGGCATCTGACAAAACTTCATTCACAACAACTTCAAAGAAAGTGGATCATGTAAATCTGAAGTGAAACCAGGACACATTTGAAACAGGTTAAATAGTTTTTTTTAGCCAATTTTTCATTAAAGTTCACATTTATCCACTTTTAACGCAGCTTTTTCATGATGTTAAACTGTACAATAGGAAGGACAAAAACTCCTAGCTTACAGCACTGCTAACTAGCTCATGATAATGTGAAAAAGAAAGTGGTTTAATGCTACATTAGACAGCAGCTAAAATTAGCATATAGCCACTCTCTAGCTAACATTACTGTTTAATAATGTTACACAATACAATAGGAAAGGCATGCTTAGCCACCAGAAGGGACGGCTGGTATAATTGGGCTAACAGGGCTTAGCTCTTCCTTTCTTAAACAATAAAGATTAGAAAATGATTCCTCAGAAAACTTACACTAGATCGTTTAAAAATTTGGCGGAGGATCATAGATTTGCAACCAAACCTATTGGTTACAAGAAAAACATGTAATATCTCTAAACGGGCTAATTTACAGCTTAACTGTATGACCAAGCTGTCGCGTAACAGACTGCAGAGTTTCTTAGAAGCTAACTAAGCGTCTCTTAACAAGTGAAACGATCTATTGTACGTCTAATTGTTATGTAAAATAGATTGTTGAAATTATCATGATGCTAATTGTGTTAGCCCATTAATGCAAGTTTGATTTTTTTTTTTTGTTAGCATCAAGCTAATAAGCTAACATGTTAATTTTTGGTCAATCTGAGAAAAATGGTGTTCCCCACAGCCGCCGCTGGCTGACAGGAATCAATTTAATGCTAACATTAGCTGTTTTACCGGCTGACCTTTATTAACATGAAATGTGACCTGTTGTCGCTTGGGATTTTTAACCGTTGAACGTCTTTTCAGTTATTCATCAGAAGCAGTGGAAAGAATGTTCTTAGATGTCTTACATCGAACCTTCAAAATAAAAGCATTTCAGTTTTCCTCACTAGGCGTGCATCAGAAAAAAAATGGCTGCTGTATAAATATTAATACAACAAAGATTCTGGTGATATTTACAAGTTATTGAATGAAGAATCACTTTCATACTGAGTTAAGATTTTCACTTCTGGAAAAATGCATTTTGAATTCAGAAAGTTATAATCTGTGCAAACGTTTCAGACAGACACACATAGTTCTTCTGACCCATCCCATATGGCTCTCATTACCCTGTAATCCAGGAAAGTTCTTTTCCCACTTTTTCTCGCACGGATAGAGCGGGGGTGAAGGCTTCAGTGTGTTTGAGATGGTTTATGTTAATGTTGCTTTTATTGAAACAAGCTGGGATGTGATTATAGTCCCGCTCGGTACATATGAGCAGCGAACTTGCTCTAGTTTCCCATCTCCCTCTGGCATAGAGATCAATGCAAACCAGCTAACGCAGGGTAATAAGCCATTAGTACACACATTGTTGGAGAGATTTACATACATCGACCGGCAAACTGATAAACTAGGTTCTGTGTCCTGGAGGTAAGAAGGATTGTATGTGAGTGATTAGCTGAATGAACTCTGCTTTTTAGAGTGTGTGCGTGTGTGTGTGTGTGTGTGTGTGTGTGTGTGTGTGAACCATCACCATGTGACTGCCAGTCCTGTGTGATAGGTGCCAGATTGCGTAGCTGCAAGCCAGGTTGTCTCTGCTTGTCAGGAGAGCAGGGTGGAGGAGGGGAGATGTGAGGATGATTACACTGTACACTGTTCCTCTGATCTGATTCATCACTAACTGTCTCTCCTGCAAAGGGTGAACTTATTATCCCTGTCTCAACTTCCACCGTAGAGCCAGCTGCTCTCCATGCTTCCCAATTAACCCCAGGCGCCCGTCAAATGCACCAATTAAGGCCTCCTCCTCCTCCTCCTCCTCCTGCTCCTCTTCGCAAATGTATTTGCCTGCGTTTGCCAGCCCGGCTTGGTTTTGGATGCTCGAGCGTGCAGAGAGGAGTGAGTGAGTGAGTCGGAAAGCGTTGAGCATGTTTGTTTAGGAGCTGTCCTAAGCAATGGCGTTACAGCTCCCAGATTTATTTGAGGTGGGGTTGCAAACAGCTGAAACAAGTAAATACATCCAGATGTTTGGCTTCCTCACGAACGAGCCGGCGAGCCTGAGGGGGCTGCCTGTTTAATGACAGTGTTGTTCCTCGCTCTCTATGCTGGGGCCATTTTGTGACTGTGCTCTTTGGAGTTTATGGGAAGTTTTTTTTTGTTTTTTTGTTTTTTTGTTTTTTTGTTTTTTAGCAGTGCTGTGAGGTTTATGGCATCTCATTCCAGTCTTGTGTGGTGTAATGTCATCTTGGTATGCAAGTTGCGTGAGTCTTTTTTCTTTTGCTGGGCTCAGTTTCTTCAGCCTTTCAAAATGCGAAATATTCAGCTGCGTGTTTTTGATGCATTGGCTTCTGATGCGCAACAGCCCCTGTGTGTGTGTGTGTGTGTGTGTGTGTGTGTGTGTGTGTGTGTGTGTGTGTGTGTGTGTGTGTAGGAGTGTTGCTGTAGGTGGGGTACAGGTTTGGCAGCGCTGCTAATTCCTCTGAGACTGCCTGTGTGTGTGTGTGTGGTGTGTGTGGGGTGTGTGGTGTGTGTGCGGGTGAGTGTGTTTGTGGAGTCTAGGAGCCGACTCAGAGGGATGGGGGGGCTCTTTGGCTGATATGAAAGTGAAGGGAGAGAGTTGTCTCTCGACTCTGCCGTTGGGAGAGCCGTCAGGGAGCTGGAAGTCTCCGGGACTCCCTCTGAGCTTCAGCTGTCTTTGATCTCACACCTCCACTGCCGTATACTCAATATTACTCCGTGGAACTCACTCTCACCTGCCGCCGATACCGCAACAGACAGGCAGACACACACTGCATGAAACTTTTATCTTGCGTGCTCCACTTATGAACCCGGGCAAAGGCCAGTAAATCCCCTTTTTCATGTTAAGGCACTTCTCATTTAGCAGTCACATTTTCCTCTGACCTCACACATGAAGCTTTACCGTTGTACTCTAGGTTGAAAAAGACAATTAACAGGGGGAGGGTGGCCTAGTGGTTCGTTGCGCACCCCATGTACAGAGGCTGTTGTGCTTGAAGACGGTGGCCAGGGTGCCTTTAGCATTCAACCTACCCAACAGTTATGATTGATACATCACTCACTATTAGACTTAGACGTCTCTGGAGTCGGACCTGAAGTTCCATATCCAAAAATATATTTTAGGGAGCTTGATGAAGAAAATATTTGGTTATTTTTTTTCTTGATAAGTTACTGACTGATTCAACTTTTCAACTTTTCAGCTCCAGATAAGATACACAGCTGAACATTATGGAGTCATTTGAGCTGGCTGATAAAATTAGGCCAATTCCATCACTTGTTTGTGTAAATGTGATTGATTGTGTTGTTGGTTTTAAACCAGCACAGCCGCCTCATAAGAATGCATGTTCCCTTCCCCTGTTTACTCCTGTCCGTTAACAGTGATGTTGAAATGAGGTGGGAGTGCTGATAGAGTGACCTTATTTTAAGCTTTAACCCATCTGATGAAAGAAAAGCAGAAGATACAACAGTATCGCTCGTTTCTGGATCAGTGGAATGTGTGACCCAGTGTTACCCTGTTGGTTCAGTTCCCATCCACACAGGAAGTCGAGCATTAAAGCAATGCCATTTCTTCCTTTTCTCTTCCTTCCCCCCCCCCCCGCTCTGCATTCCTCTGACTGACTTGCGGCACATTTCAGGACAGCTTCATTCAGCATTCCTTTACATCCTAATTTGTTTGCCCTCCCCTCTTATTTTTTCCAAGTCACCCTCTGTTTAGGTCCGGCTTTATCACGCTGCAGCCGAACACCGAGACAACTTCATCTCATCCAATTTTCACCCCTTTAATTCGGTTTAAATGGCGCGGCCGCAAGGGCCAGAACGGGAATTAATAAGAGCCAATAAAGCTTGCCGCCGGGGCATCGGGGCCAGTCTTAAGTAAACATTATGACTTCTTGAGGGGGGATTCAGGGGCGGCACTTGATGAATTGTGGCGGAGCTTGGGAAGGGCTAATTTCTCACTTAGCCGTCCTGATGGGGCTGGCTAATAGGCCTTGCTTTGCCTGGCTGATTGTCTGCTGGCTTTATTATTGTGCATTATCGCGCTGCCCCCTGGCTGTTGTTAGCGCTCGGCCCCGGAGACGCCAGGCTCCCGCCATTAATCACGTAGCAGCTCTGACTCACTGCGCTCCAACACTTATCCCAATGACTCAAAGGAATGAAGGAAAGGAGAGAGAGACGGAGAGGAAGGAGGGATTGAATGAGAATGAGAGCAGGAGGAAAAAAAAGCAAGTCAGGAGGAAAATGAAGAACTTTAAGTCCGAGTGGGCAGAATAGTTTCAGTAAAACTTCTCAACCTGTAGCTGTACAGCCTCAGGATTGCTCTTAGTTGCTTCAAACAGCAATACTCTTTGTGATACACTTCTGTCTAAGACACAGAGGATGAAAGCAGTGTATACTACAGTCCCTTGGGCTAAATGTGAAGACCTACTGTCAAAACCATACCTGCTGCCACAACACTCACACAGGACCATCTATCTGCTTGATCCTCCTCTGAGCAAAGAGAGGGAGAGAGAGGTGTGTGTATGAGGTTTTTATCAATACAGGAATTTCTCTTTCTCTACTCATCCGTCTCCCCAGGGTCCCCCTCTCTTATTTATGATCACACTTGCATACTGAGCGGCGCATACAGCACCTGCATGGCGCATCTCCTGCAACTCCTACATACGCGCTGTCACACAGTAAAGCTCAGACACCATCTCTTTCTCACACATGCACTACATGGGGATGTGCACTCGAACAACGCAGCATCTGGCGCAACATGTACTGTTTCGCCGTAGTGAAAGTGCTGTGAAGGATGTTGTTGTCGTGCTCTGCAACTTTGGCAGAGTGTTTTCTAAAGGTTTGTATGAAGAGGAGTGTTTGCAGAGGAGATGAGAGGGATCGCTGACAGGATACAGACCTCACTCTCTTACAGCGTTTCAGCGTCTTCCATGCGCAGGGACCACTGGAGTGGAAAACCTTAGCTGTAAAGGATGTGGTGGCTTCTAATACGCTGATGATAAACTGAATTTCAACAGGCTGTGTGGATGCTAAAGCAACATATTTTGTGCCAAGACTTGAGTGCAGGAGCAAAAGTGAATGTGAACTCTGTAACAGACTGGAAGAACTTGTGGCTACCTCACAGTAAATCCAGAGCAGCAAGACATTCCCATAGACTGTATAATACATGGACGTATCATCAGTGACATCACCCTATGGTTTCTGAAGACGAGTGTTGAAGCACAACAATGGCAGTGATAGTGGAAACCTGACTGTACACACCTTTCAGTCAGTCTTCTGACAAACACCTCAACATGGCCACCTGTCAGTCAAACAAGCCACACCCCTAATTATGTTAATGTACACAAAACAACCTCATCCTTCATATAATCAATAAAGATATACAAAAATACATCCCTGTCCAGTTTAACCAATAAATTAATGAGCTATTTAGACCAAAACAGTATTTTGGTACCAGGCCGTGAACATGTTTATTTCTGCAGTGAAAAGGGTCATTTGAATAGAAGACCTAATAGAGATTCTGCAGCTTCTTTTGCACTTCTGCATTGGTGCCTTTTTTGTTTTTTAAATCAGAGGTTGCCATCTGGACATTTCATCCTTGTTCTTATAGTAAAGTCTTCTTTCTAACTGTCATATTCTTAAATCTGACCTGAGGTTCATTGAGCTTTGCACCGAGACAGCCGGTAGAAATGTACTTGGCCACTTTTCTCTTTTAGACTCTCTATTTCACTTTAGTAAGAAGTGGAATGAAGTACTTCTACCAGCATCCTTGTGTACACACCTACCTGTACCTCTGCTTGAGTAAAATATATGCTTTCTCTTGCCCTTTCTGCTTCTAAAGTAAGACATAGTAAACTTGATCTTTGCAAATTTAAAGAAACAAAAGTTCTGCTTGTAGTTCTATGTTTTCTTTTCTTTCCAAGTACTCTCTTCATATTTGGCTAAAGTAATGGACTGCATTGTTTGCTTTGGCCTCCTGTAAAAAGCTGAACAAGCATCTTCCCTTCTTCTCAAGAATCAGGAAAAGTGTCTGATCAAACAAAGGCTCTGCGTTTCAGCTTTGGGAGAAAGTGAATCATGTGGAGAGCAAGGGGGGAAACCAATACTGCATAACTGGGCCACCACTGCAACAAAGCAGCCTGCATTATCCATTGTCTCAGCCTGCACGCCCCCCACTCGCCCTGACACGAGTGGCTCACCAACAAATGCAAAGTCAAAATAAATAAATAATCTAATAAGCGGGGTTCTGCAGGGAAAACGCAGAAGATTTCCATTGTGGCGCGCGCTTTTATTCGCCCCTTATCTGCCGGGTAGCGAGCGCAAAAGAAGCATCGTGTAAGCATTCCGATTACATCGTGTGGGTTTGTTACACAGGAATGTAAGATGCACTCACAGCGTCACACAGGGTCCCTCACCAGCCCTCCAAAGCATCTTAAGTGGAGAGGTCTGAGGGAGCAAGACGCACGCGAGGATAATCTTATTAGCTGCGCTGAAAGCAAATGATGAGCTGTGTTGTTGCACTGTTTGTCCTTGACGAATAATAAAAAACACTGCTCCTCATTTACTCAGGCTTATATTCTCCAGTTTTCTGCAGCATACCGGTGATAGAAGTCCTAATTGTTTGCTTATGGACTATGCTAATATGCTAAGCTAATATGATGCTGTACCTCTGGTGTAACAAATGAAGGACAGGTAGATCTATTTAGGGCTAAAACATTGTAATCCGGAAATGATTTTTTTGGGATTAAAAGATTATTTATTTGATCGGTAGAGGTCAAAAAGTTGTGGAAATGTCTAAAAATGATCTATTTCCACCAACAAACAGTCCAAAACCCAAAGACACTAAACGGTGCATTTTTTTGTTCATGCAGTATTCACGAGGCAATTTTCAGATTGAAAACATGCACCGGTGAATAATCTAAAAAAAACAGCATTAGCTATGACAGTGCGTCGGTCGAGACTGGGACTCACACATCATCATGGTGTCATTTAAATGAGTAATAGCTCAACCGTGTCACTGTATACAAAAGGGTAAAGGGACTGACACTAAACCAGTTTGCATGTGTGTATCTTGGATTTCACATGATTGTGTATGTGTGTGTGTGTGGCAGGGTGTGACTAATTCCTGCTAAATGGCCCTTACTTGAGGGGCTGGTCCCCATCAGCTGTAGGCCAGACTCAGTGCCATCTGGGCACAATGTTAAGTTTCACTGGTGAATGGGAGCCACAACCATCAAATCCCCAAACCCCTCCTCCCTCTTCTCCCCTTTTGCCTTCCAGGGCCGAAGGGGAGCCACAAGAACGGTGTCAAACACAGCAAGAGAGCTAAGTATGTGGTTTCCCGACAGAGCCATTGAGTTTGGGAACACCTCCTCTGTGGGGACTTTGAACCCAACACCGGTCCTCTTACCCACAGAAAAGCATGTCCACTGTCTCCTTAAGGGGCCTCATCCCCTCACTGACCTTATCCAATGCAAACACATGCAGCCTGAGCCAGCACGTTCTGTTTTATTGCAAGATTCAGCTAATCTGGCTGAAGGGCTCCCACTCCTCCTCCTCCCTCTTTGCCCCTCAGTGTTTTAGTTATTCCAGCTGTGCAGGAGCCCTTAATGTTGTTGGCATAGCTGCGAAATGTGCAAAAACACACATTGTACACACAGTAAAACATGTGCAGGCATGCAGGGGCGCAGCGAGGCGCACACGCATGCATGCACGCACACACACTTTCCCATGCTCCTCCCTCCCTCCCTCCATTCATTTTCTCCCCCTCTTATCCCACTTTTGCTCACAATCTCCCCTCAATCGTCTCCATCTCCCATCTCTCCCCTCCCCTCTAACTCGCTGCGCCGCGGTGCGTTTGTGCCCCGTTGATAAGCCTAAGATAGCAGATCTCGGTGGTCGCTGATGTAATGATGATGAATGCTGCGGCGCTGCCAGTCTCCCCCCTTAGGGGGCCCTCGACGCTGAACAGTCCCCCCTAATGAAATGAACACAAATACAGTACCCGTCTGTGAGGGGGGGCAGCCAAATCTAAGAAGACACTTCAAGAGTTTATATAAAAATGTCCCCCAGTTTCTCACTGTGTGTGTGTGTGTGTGTGTGTGTGTGTGTGTGTGTGTGTGTGTGTGTGTGTGTGTGTGTGTGTGTGTGTGTGTGTGTGTGTGTGTGTGTGTGTGTGTGTGTGTGTGTGTGTGTGTGTGTGTGTGTGTGTGTGTGTGTGTGTGTGTGTGTGTGTGTACAATTTCAGAAGTGCCCCTAATGACAGACTGCAGTAGAATTGGAGCTGCACCTAAAGCAGTTTAAGAGAATTAAACTTTAAATAACAAAAGGCGCAGATGTTTTGATAGCGTTAGCAGCAGTTTAAGCTCACATGAAGAAGAAAGGAAAAAGAAAACTGCATTTTTCCCATCAAAGGCAAAAGTTTATTTTAGTGTTTCACTTTGATGTGTACAATTTTCAGATGACTTTCAACTCGGCGCCTTTGTCACCAAGGCGTATAATTTATGTTAAATTGATTTGCTTAATGTGCTTATAAAATAATGTATTTTTTTTTTTTTTCTGAGGGAACCGTCTGAATTGTGGTATTTTAAACCTGTTTAATCGCCTCCCTTTCTGTGTGGAAGGATTACAGTCTAGCACAAATAAAGATACACCCTTTTCCTCTCTTCACTAATTGGGTGTGGGACAGACATTTCATGGGGAAGACATTAATAAGAAATTAACATTTATTTTGGGTAACAACAGAGATCAATGCATGGTTGTATTGCTTACATTTTTCCTGCCAGGCCTCTGTGACACACAGCTGACGCTAACATTTCTGTGCTACCTTATCTAAATGTGTATCATAATCTGATGTCTTCCTCTGATTCAGTGAAGGTTTAAAGTGCCAAACCAAAATGACATGACATCCAAACTAATTCAGAACTCATGCAAAAGTATAAACACTTGTTTTCTACATCTGGAGAATGCATTCCAAGTGATAACTGTGTTTATTTTATTTTAGTGTTTTTGGCCAAAATGAGCAACAAAAAAAGGTAGAGCCAGAGAACATCTGCAAGATTGGGTGTGGGCATCCAGGTCAGAGGGATTATGGGTGAAAAGGTCCCTGCTTTTAATTGCTGCTTTTGAACTGTGGCCTGCCTGGCGGAGCACAAAAGGCCGGTCAGACACGCTTCAGTGGCTCGGACTTGTGAATATTTGCCCGAGCAGTGGAATGCTCCGCTTTCTCCTCGACAAAACTCCCCTACAAAAAACCCCCTATCCAGACCCTCATATTCACTTTTAAATCTCCTGTCTAACTCACCTTAATGCAATAGGGAAACCCTTACACACACATGCATGCACACTCTCGGCACAAGTCATGTTGGGAGCCATTAAGAAACAGCTTGAAAGTGTGTGTGTCCCCCCCCCCTCTACGCTCTGTCTCAAGTTCAGTCATTAGAATGACGATTTCAGAAATGCTCTCTGATCAGGCTCTTGTTTCTGGAAAATATGCAGACCTACATGCACTGCACATATTCTTATGATTAACTCACTGGTACTTGCAAAAGACCCCAGAAATGAAAGCAATAGTATCACATACACATACACACACACACACACACACACACACACACAGGCAGCAGAGATTCGAGATGATATCTGTAGGACAAAAATGTCTTTGGTTAGGGATGACAAGTACATGTATATTCATGTGGGAGTGATTAGAGGGACGAGCTCTTGTTTAATTCTGTTTTGATTGGTGAGGCAGTAATTGCATTGTGTCTTTTTTTTTTTTTTTTTTTTTTTTTTTTTTTTTTGTGTTCCGTCTCAATTTTTTTGTGTGTGTAAGCCGGCGATTGCTTACAGATGTTGTCAGGTCAGAAAAACGAAGACAGACTCTTTTTTTTTTTTTTCAGATGTTTGGGAAGAAAAAAAACAAACAAACAAAGCGCACAGTGTTTGTCTGAAGTTTACCCCTCACCACTTCCCCCTCGACTTACCTCCTTGGGGAGTTAGTAAATATCACCCCCCCCCACCCCCCCCCATCCTCTCTTTTTCGTACTTTCAGCACAACAACTCTGTTTGCATTACTTTCCTGCTGGCCTTTGTATCCGTGCATGTTTACAGGGCGGAGGACAATTAAATCGTACACTCAGGTAATTAGCTGGTCTTTATTGGATAGGAGACTAAATATTTCCAGTGGTTCTCCATGAATTATGGTCGGTTAAGTAGAGGCTTTGTATCAAACCTCCTGTACTTTGTGTAAATGAGCGGTTGGTTGTGGTGCATCACCGTGCTGTCTCCATAATAAAAGACCTCCATGACCTAGATAGATTTGAGTTTGTAGACGGCCTCTGAGGTGCTGAACTGAGCAGCATGTCTGCTAGACTGTTGGCTGAACCCCTTCTAAACCCACAGACAGCATTAACTCCAACCACCTTTATTCTTTGAAAGAAAAATTGCCCGGCACCATGATATTCCCAAAAGGGCCTTCAAACAACCCTTGTTTTTTTAGGACTGTGAACATTTCTCTCTCTGTGGTATCCCCTTAAGGTTTCTGCTTTCTCTGTGGAAAGACTGCTCGAACAGGATTATCAGTATATCCACAAGCTGCCTGCACTTCTATTCTCAGATATAAAAGCCCAGTCAGGATGTCCTGCCTCTCTGTGTTTATGGAGTTGTTGTTGTGTGTGTTTTTTTTTTTTTTCCGACGAGAAGTCAGAAGTTTAGTGTGACATAGTTGAAAATAAGGTAATCGCAATTTTGGGGTTTGTGTTTTTAACCACAGTTAGTGGAAAGAGAAGGAGATCAGTCCTCCAGACAAGCCGATCAGAGCCCAGCAGGTTTTAGTTAAAATAAATCAGGGTGAGCTGCTGGATTGACCCGAGGTCTGCTTTGGGCATCATGAAAAAGGAGGATTGGATCTGAAGTTTTCCTCTCAAGGTTCCCACTGTTGAAGTCTTTCCTGAAGGCGCTCTATTGTTAAAATGTTTTACTTCGATCAAGCAACAAAAACAAGCTTCATTTTCAAAATCAAACCACAAAGTAAACCCGTGTGTTTCTTCAGCTTATCAAAGAAATGCACACGTTGTCTAATGTGGTTTAAATCTTTGCATTCATTTTCCTCTTTCCCCTTTTCTCCAGTTATCCCGTCTCCATGAGGTGTTGAGGAATGAAAAATCGCCATGGAAACCCAGTCCCAGGCCAATTCAGCAGCTGAGAAGAAGAAGAGGGTGGAGACCATTGTGGCAACCAAGGGCTCGTCAGTGCGCAATGACATCAGCGAGAAGGCGGTGGCCTCCAGCACCACCTCAAACGGTACGCGTCAACTTTAACTGCGCGCTCATTCTCACTCACTGTGGTTAATGTCAATATAATATAGGTCTTTCAAAGAAAACAGCCAGTTTTGGACAGAATGCTCAATTAGTCAGTCAAAACCTTGAGTAATGGGAACACGGAGTGAAGGGGACGATACCTCGTTGTCACTCTTAAGTCCTTTCATTTGGCTGCTTGGTCACGGCCCCCATCGTGTCAAATAAGCTGTGTAGGTTTTTCCTCTGGTGTGATTTCTCTACGTTGCTCCCTTGCTAATTGATTTGATGTTGAAGTCAGGGGATGTACTATCGTCTACCCATTAGATTAGCTGTCGCCAATTTACTGGTGGAAAAAAAAAGGATTTTAGATTAATTTTGGATTCAGGTAGAAACATGCTGGTGTGTCAAATCTAAAAAAACAGACTATAGACTCAAAATCTGTGTGTTCTAGCTAATATGTAGCATACTATTTAGCTTTTGTGTATAGCACACTTCAATGTTGTTCACAGTGCATATTTTCTCATATTGTGCAGACTTACTTTTAGGTCTTTCTGATTTTACAGATTGTTCAAATTCAAACTCAGAAATTCCAATTTAACAGCGCAGGCTTACAATGAACAAATTGAAATCAAACTTGTTACTAACATCCGCTGATTTAGCTAAAGTAACAAAAGCATCATGCATTGAGGTAGTCCAGACCTCCGTGAGCTAAAGATGGCTGCTATACATCACCTGATATCACTCAACATATTTAAGCATTGGAGCCTTTGACCTACTGCAGACTGAGGAATGTTTTTTTGTGGTTATGTTCTCATAGCTCTGAGACCGAATTGCCCAACTCCTCAAAACATGATTCACAGATTAAACGCTGACAGATCCTTGCTGATGTTCCTCATGTTTACATTACCCCTATTCTTCAGGGTCACCGTGAGTCACTGGTAGCGAAACTTTGGCATGTTTACACAGCAATGTCTTCAACACTTGCTATTAAAAGCTTACCGTCCACTAAGACCGTCGCCATTCAGCCTTTCATTCTTGATTCGGTTGCTGGATAGAGAAATATAACCTTTTTTCTTAGTGCATCAAGCTAAGAAAACAACGTACAGTACTCTTTAACAATTTGAGAGGACAGGATTTGGAGGAGTGTGGAGGTGTGAGTTTAGACTTTTCTGCGCCCTCCATTTTTTCGAATCAAGCTAATCCGAGAGAGAGTGTGAATAAGTTGTTTGACTTGCTCCCCATATGGGAGTTATCACAGGAAGTGTGGGGTAAGGTAATGCATCCTGGAGCATCTTGGGAACACTCTCACTCTTACTCATTTCCAGATGGCCAGCTCTGTTTTATTAATTAAAGGGGCAGCATGTTAAAAAAACAGTTTGTTGTGGAACAAGCATGGATGTGATTTGGCGCGGTGGATTTCTCTCCGTAATGTGCTGGTAATTACAGCTCTGAACGGCATACGGCTGTCTTGAAAAGTTGCTGAACATTTTCCTACGCAGACATGTCAAAAATGCTTGTTTTTTGTTTTTTTTCCAAAGCTGCACTCCCTTAAATACAGTAGTCCCATAATTCACTTGACAAAAGGAGGGATGATGGGTATCGGCAGAAAAAGGTCCTGTTAAGATCCCAATCTTTCCCCCTTGGAATAAGAATATAGCTTACACATTCTTTGTGTAGTTATAATTACAGCACATTCCCCAAGTCGCCCCCATAACTCATAACCTCTTATCAGGTGTAACCCTACACTCCCCTCAACTTTAACCCCCGTAGCCCCTGCCCGACCGCCTCCGTGCAAACAAAAGGTAATTGTGAGCAGCTGTGGATCCCTGGTGACTGCTTCTTCATAGCGAAATATTTCCCCCTGCAAGCAGAGCAGCAGCCCCTGATGCAGTGCAGCGGAAACCCTGTGGAGCGCTCAGCAAGAGTGTGCTACGATAAGTTGTGAAAAGTGGGGGGGGGGGGGGGGGGAAGCAGAGTAGGGGCAGGTGGGCTTTGCTTATTTTTTTATGTTCTTAGTATTTGTGTTGGAAATGAACTGGTTTCAAAGCATCTCACAGTGAACACATTTTCAAACTAAAACCAAGCAAAAGAAAACAAACATTAAACTTTTTATTTGGTTTGACAGACTTAATCCATGCATCACAGTGAACAACATTATTCTAAACCATTTCCATGTTGTTTCAGATGATCTCCCTGTAGTTTTTCGTGATCCCCAAATACATGGTAGTGACTTGCTTGTTGGCGTTTCCAATTAAGACAATGCTACAAAGAAGTGAAGCCTGGACCTGATCAGTGGAAACTTTATCTTCACTGATTAGCACACTTGTCTGAAAACGGATTTACCTCTGAATTCTTAGAGAGTCTTTACTTAGCCCTGTCCTCCTCCCTTGTCCCTACTCTGTAAGTTTTGTCTGAGTTGAACGGGCCCGGAGTAATTATTGAGTCCTGGTCGAGCGTTCCCACATGGTCGCCTAAATGGTGGCTTCATCCTGTGTGCCATTCATCTCCGTGCCCCCTCCTCTTGCAATGACAGCTCAAAAGGGCCGACTGTGCCACAACAATGCTGTGATTGGTGCTCTTTAGGAGAGGTTTTCAGGGGTGGGGGGGGGGGGGAGGTTGGGCGCTTCCCTCATCATTCGGCAAGGCAGGTGGACCACAAAGTCCCCTGATTCTTTTGTTGGGTCCAGAGCTGGAAAAAAAAAAAAAGATGTACATGCTTCTTGCCTGAATAAGTCCTGTCCTCATGGGATCATTTACTACAAAAAAACAGAGTGGGTGGGGGAGAAGAACTTTCTTTTTGGTTGGACTTTTATGACATGGTTGCTTTTACTTAAGAGAAGAAAAAAAAAGAGAGCGGAATTGTAAGCGAATTAAAATTTGAGAAGGAAAGGTTTGAACAAGTTTGGGAAATTGTTCTGTTTTTTTTTTTTTTTTTAGTTTGGAAGGGCCTCCGTATAGTTGCATGGGACCTTTTGATGGTCATGCTTGAAAGGGCAAGAGCGAGGGGTCTCCGAGGCAAACAAGTTAAGCCTTTAAGGGCGACAAATGTTTGGCTTTTTTTTGTATAGAGAAATCCCAAAGCAAATGCAGAGCGTGGCTAAAGTGTTTAAAGAAGAAAAAGAGCACTTGAACGCTTTGGAAAAAAAACGGGAAGAGAGGAAAGAACGATACCACGAGTGAGGGGGAGAGAAAGAGGAAGAGTGAGGGGCCACCTTCTCTTTTTAGGCTGCCATTTAAATGATCAAGAGTAAATAGAGGGGAATGTCATCTGACAGAAATAAAGTTCCCGTTAACAGCGGGGATGGAAAGTAATTTACAGATACGCTGTCCCCGCCATCTTTGTGCCTCCCAGATAAGGTTTCATTTCAGAAACGGATAGGAGACATTTTCACTTACGGGCCCCCATTCTGGGACACCTGTGATAACAGCTTGTGGACCCCTAATTGAAAATGGGTTTCAAAATGGATTTTCACTTTTCTTCCTCCCCTCCTACCCCGCTCTTTATTCCCTCCCTCCCTCCCTCATGACTAACCCCTCTTCCATCCCTTTTTTTTTTTTTTTTTCTCTCCTCGGCGTTGGCTCATCATAGGCAGAGCGAGGTGATATTGGAAGGACAGGGAGGGAGGAAGGAGGGATGGAGGAAAAGGGTGGAGGGGGGGGAGAAATGGAGCGTTGGGAGCGGATCATCCCTCAGCTCGTGTCACAGCTATGACAGGCGCGTGATCTGTCTTATTAATGAAATCATTGATCACTTGATGGGACTCATAATCAACTGTTTCTCCACTGTGTCCTGCCCCATCCCCTCCTCCTCCGACGCCTCCTCCCTCCTCATTCTGCCACCTCCACTTTCCACTTTTATTCCCCCTGTTTTATCCCAGTTTAAAGATGATCCACTTTGGCAATGTTGATCCTTTCTTTGGTCTTAGAAGCTTCATTTAAATAAATACCAAAAATAAATATATGTAATTGTGTGTCATCGTCTATAGTTTATAATCCAATCACAAGAAATGCATCCATCCATTTCTTTGAGAAGAAACCATTTTTGACTGCTTAAAGGTGATCTCTGTCATCTGTATTTGTTCTGTATGTATTTCACGGGGGGACCAGCGGAGGAAGCAGGGGCCCCTCTGTGTTACCCTACTCGGGGCTCTGCCTGTGGGAGCTAATGAGAGAGGACTGATGGAGGGATAAGGGACCTCATGGGAGCTCTTGCTGGCCCACGGGTCAAACAGCACAATGGAGGAGGCGTTATAGAAGCTGACACACAACCCCACGCAGGAAAACTGGCTTTTAGTGTCAAAGGACCTCTGTATGGTCCATCAATTATACATAAAACACACAAAATCACATTTCTATGCAGAAAAGGAGACTTATTTATCCCAGTATGGCTGTTTTTTTTGGAGATACTAAGGTTTTAAGAACAAAATGTACCTGTAGATTAGGGTTTGTAAAGTCGCGCTGGCCCCATGTGCATGCACACATTGGATGTACCTCGCCATAGACATTTCATGGACTTCTGCACTGAAAGCAATTTCCTGCAGCAGCAGGGGGACCGGCTTTGGCAGAGCCACCTCACAGGGGCCTGAGGCACAGGATTAGCTTAGCCTCGCTGCTACTCAGGGCGGAGTGGGAACCTCAGCCGCCCCGGCCCAGTCCTGCCCAGCCTGGCCTCTCTCATCTGGCACACTTCCGCAGGCTCAGATCTGCCCGCCGGTGCTGGTGCTGTGCTGTGCTCCTTCACTGCTGGAAGACCGCATATAAGCCACTGCCTCCAGACTTCTGCACACTGTGGAGATGCAGCCAGAGTTTAGCTGTAGTGGAATTGCAATTGAAATTGAGCAAGTTAGCTATAACTTGGTTTCTACAGTTAAATGTAAAGATTTTACAATTAACCTGTCCAATCTAAGGCTAAGTGAACTGACTTAATTTCAATGTTGCCTTGATTCCAAGATCCTAGAAATTGAATCAGTGTTGTTGTTACTGTTAGAGCTGAAGCCTAAACCACAAATATCAGGCAAAATTCTGACATAAAATCCCTTTGATTTGAGTCAGAAGTCTGACAATGTGACATCTCAGTAATATTTTAAAGTCTAATATGTTGTGATAATCCATGCTGACCACCACAATGGTGCCCTGGATCATTTTCACTGACACGCTGAGAACCAGAATGGCCTGGAGGTCAAAGGTCACCCGGGTCAGTGACAAGTCTCTGAACCGTCTTTCAGGCCCAACAAAGACAAATCAGCCTGCCCTGTGTGAGACACATCCTCAACCCTGGCCCCGCTGGATCTCACCCCAACTCAGAGGGGGTGGGGCGACCGAGGGACCCCATAAACTCATAAACCCACAACTTGAAGGAAACAGCAGTTGATTATTCTCACACTCCGTCCATTTGTCGGCAGGTACGAGTGGCCTCCCTCCTGCCTGGAGGAAACGAGCAGGAGTGTCGTGACCCTTGCAGGAGGATTTATTGTGCTGTGTTGTTGTCCTTGTCCTCACTCACTCACACCTCCTCAACACAGCTGCGTTCTTGTTGAATGAGGATGAAGTAGCAGCCAGTGGCATTACAAGCAGTCCTGGAGACATGTATGAAGAGGTGAAGGGCCTTTTAGTGAGCTGACTTTATGCACACTGTAGGTCATTTTGATTGGGAGAACAAGGTTTTTTGTTACTTTATTTGAGTTGTACAGTCGATTATCATGTTATTGCTAGTGCTGTTGTTCCAATGTGCATTTGTAGGAAAAATCACCGTCCTTTGATAATCACATCTCTAAATCTTCAACTTTCTGTACAATCACATGCACAGTTACGTTGAGCTATGGTTAAAGCTCGGTTGGGCCATTTAATTGGACTGCAGTCTTAGTCTCCTAGCATACAAGCGACGGGGAAAAAAAAACAAATGTAGTGTGCCTGACTCTGATAATGGTAGGTGCTTCTTCTGGTTTGACCTTGCTAAGGAGTCAGGGAGCGACTTTTTCTAACATGCATAGCTTAAAAAGAATGACCTAAAAGACAACCATAGTTCCCGTTTTTCTGTGAAGAAATCACAATAACCAAAGTAGGAGTTACGTGGTTTTCAGCTGACAGTGACAAACTTCTTTATTTAACATTGGCTGTCTCTTGTGGAGCTGTCCGGCCCTGATATATTTATATATATATATATATATCTGTTCCATGTTGTGATATTTTAATCTTTTCCCATCATCACATTACATTACCTTTCTAACATGGTTGTATAAACCAAGCCATTCAAAACCATGGTCCAATCAGTTCCTTCTGAAGATGCCATTGAGCTAAATCAGAAACAGGCTGTTGACAAACATGTTTTGGCGTCTTAGTTTCAACGAGACAGCAGGCTGACTTTGTCTGCTTTAACAAGATCACATAAAAATCTCCTTCAAGCCTGTAACTGCCGTCCAGTTGAATAAAAATCTGAAATGTCTGAATGCACGAGAATTGTGTTTCTCTGGAAGTCATTTTTCTGTGTGTGAAGCAGCCTGTGTCTCTCTGTCTGCTCTCTGCTCAGAAACTCACTGGATTAAAACGAGACATGCTTTCAGGTTTGCGAGAGCAAAAGGCCCTACACCCCCTAATCTCTCTCCCCTGACCTCCACACCCTCTGGGCCTCGACTCTCACCCTGCTCCCTGCTCCCCCCCCCTCCCCTCTCCCTTCTCCCCTTCCTCAGCCCCGACTCTCTCCCTCGCAGTGCGAAAGAGGAGCCAGGATCAAAGGCCACAAACCACGGCAGTGATTTCTGGTGATTGATTAGAAGCAGAGGTTGAGAAGCAGCAGCGGCTCCCTCCCCTCCATTCTTCCCACCCTCCGGTGCTGCGTGCGCGCTCTCCCAGGGCTCTCGTAAATAGCTCAGGCTTCAAGTGTGAAAAGAGTTGCCACGATTGGCAGACAGAGCCCAGAAACACATCCGAGCCGGAGCGGGGCTTGGCCGGGTTTTTACTTGCCCCTTTCCCCTTCCTGGATGGCAGGGGGGTGTCAGTTGATAAGAACCATTTGTTGTCTCGCTCGGATTTGGGGAGGGACAGTGTAATCCCCTCGCCCTGGTCTGCTCAGAGAGCTGGAGGAAAGGAAAAGAGCAGAGGAGAGGAGGAGGAATTGATTTTTCAGAGAGAGGGCATGCGGAGAATTGAACTCAGATGTGCAGCAGAGACAGGGTTTGAAAGAAAAAAAAACGACTTGCGGGGAAACAAACGTCTGTAGCTTACAGCAGAGGGGCCGTGCAATTTGAACTTGAACAAAGTCCTTCTAATGTTAATCAATTGCATAGCTGTCTTTCACCATCTTCTGCCCGCCTCCTCCTCCTCCTCCCTCTGTCCCAAGCTCGACTCAGCCTGGAGGCCCCTTGACATGCTATTGGTCCCGTAAAGGCATTTTAATAGGCCATGTCCATACAAAAGGCACTCAGACGAACGCTTGAACCACATGCATGCTCTCTGCACAGAGACACAAACACTCAGGCACCTCTCTCTCACCTGGAGCGGCGAGTCTAATGATGTTCGGAGTGTGGGCCTTGCAGCGACAGCTCCAGTCCCGGGGAGATGTGTCTCATGTCAGACTTTGCGCCAGACAGACTCCAATAAGGAAGGGAAAAAAAAAAAAAAAAAAAGGGGGACGATGTTGGTGTGGAGTGGGTCTGTGTGTTCTTCAATGCAGCTGGAGCAAAGCCAAAACTAAAAGTGCAATTCTCTGAAGGTTTTGTTTTTCCTCTGTGGTATTTACAAAATGATTGAGCGCATTTCTGAGTATCATGGAGTATCTCATTACGCCCTTAAAAGCTTTTTATCCATCCACATGCGCTCAGATATGTACACACGAGTTTCAAACTGTAGATACTTAGTCATGCATGCATGCAGACACTTAATCTCTCATTTTCTCTTTGGTTCCTCAAAAGCACCAAACTGTTCACACACACACTTTGTGCAGCTGGACGATTGGCCGTCATTATTAACTGTTTGGCGACCTCATGACTTCATCTTCGGCGCTTGTCAGAGGCAGCCCACATTATGTCTCCGCTCGGCTCAATGGGCTCTTTGTTCTGGCTTGGCTCTGGAGCAGCTCAGCATGGGGCTGCGTGAGTCCAACAGTCCCACTGCGCCTCGAGAAGGGGTGGAGGGTGGTGTGGAAAGAGGGAGGGATGGAGGGAGGTATTGGAGTTTTTCGGCAACAACATGGGAACTGGGAGAAGACCTGGGAGAATGAGGGATTAGATCGGGAAACCAGGAGTGAGTAACAAGAGATTAGTGGAAGGAAAGTGTAAATGAGGTAGGTAATGAAGGAAGGGTGTGAAGAGGTAAGAGGAAGAATGAGGAGGAGGGGGGGGGGAGGAATCCTGCATGCTACAGGTGAATCCTAAAGCAGCCTACAAGTCTTTTACTATGATAATTTAAAACTCATTCCGTCCCACTGATTCATTTCAAAATGAACAGCAGATTATGAGGACAGCGTGTCAGCCGAGCTGCACTGGCCATCCTGGTGTGGAATGTGGGATTAATGCTAAAGTAATGCAGAGATTAGAGGAAGAGGCGAGGGTGAAGCAGGAGAGGAGGATTCCACTGGCGAGAGTGACAGGAGAGGTCATACATGAGCAGAGCTCATTACCCAAGGGGAGACTACAACAGGGGGCAGAGACGGGGAAAAGACTTCGGATGAAGGGAAAGAAGGAATGAAGGGAAATGGGGAGCTGAAGCAGAAGATATGATAAGAAAAACTGATAAGTCAAACAAACACAATGCGCTCCAGAACCTGGTGGATGTATCTGTTTGAAGATATTATCAGGTCGATGGGGCCGGTCACAGACACATCAGTGTTGAGGTATTCTTTCCGATATATCTTTAGGGTGATTTAAAAAATATGTCAGACAGTGGTCTACGCTAGGGATGTGCACGTTTGGACAACTTAACAATTAAACCCTCGCTAGTCGGCAACAGAACTACAAGTCTGTCTGGTCTCTTATCCACTCCTTTTTTTCTAATTTCCATATTTATGAATGTGCATTAAAGCTTTCAAAGTATCTCAACATGGGAACTTTACGTTCTCGTTGGTACAAGTTTGTTTGATCCATTATGAATTTGAAGATGGTGTTTCTGAGCGGTCATGTTGTTTTTTTTCTTTCTGTCAGCTGGGGATCATGAGAAGCTCTGAGGGTGCTTCTTTTCTCAGAGTTAACAGATTTGAGCTGGTGGATGTTAACATGTCTCACAAGGTGAAACTTCCAGCTTAAGCCCCTTAAATTCATGATGCAGAAAACAGAATGTTAAGCTTAGGGGATTTGATGTTCCACATCCCAATGAGCATCCAAAGTTGTACATGGTCTTGACTTAATCAGAAAACCTGATTCTTTTAAAGGTGTTTTTTACACCTCAAATATCCCCTTGCTATTACACACTACAATATACACTAACAGTGTGTTTGGGGACTCGTACCTGCTGATCAAACCAAACAATACATTTTCTCTAGCCACTAGTCCATGATGTCAACCAAACTTGCAATTTTCACCCTGTATCCTGCTTTTTATAGCACTATAGAGCCACTTATGTAATCATATAGAAAGTGTGGTGCCTCCCCCCCCTCCCCTCCAGCAGACTGTGGTTAAAGTCTGTTTGGCCAACATAGCAGATCCTCTAATCTGTGGAGCTTTCCCTGCTGGCTGCAGACGCGGTAATGAAGGGGTCCAGGTCTCACCTGTGTTTTTAGAGGGGGGAAAGGGGTGAATGACACCCTGTTTATTAACCCCGGCACTCCCATTCACATCACCAGAGGGGGGGCCGGTGGGGGTCGAGTGAGTCTGGGATTTGGCTGCAAACGTCAGCCTTAATGATGATAGGATCGCGCAAGGCAAATGACGATTGAAATGTTTACAAAGGCTTCTTTGTGAGGTGGTTTGGCACCTTTTAAAAAAAAATGTGGCAAAATGAACTAATGTTATTTTAGATCATGCATGTGTCAAACTGTAAAGGCAGAAAAGTTAACATAGGAGGGTTTTAAAAAATATATATTTTAACACCCATGCAGTGACTTAATGTTCCTGCAGAATAGCCCCCTCATTGTGGGAACAGAACGAGGGAGTCAGTTGAGTTGTGTTATTTTTATGACATTTGGCTTGTAGTTTGGAATTCTGATTGTCATGCTCTCGGTGTATAAAGGCCTTGTGTCCAAATGTGATGGGTTAGAAACTGTAAGCATTACCAGCTGCAGCATCAAAGACGCAGGCATGCTGTTCATTTAACCCAGATCCGTCACACTCATGTGTAGCCCCTGATTCAACCTGTAATGTAGACATTCAGCAGAAGGCATTAGACTGAGACTAATGTGGAGTTATGGATGTGAATTAACTCCGAGCACCTTCATACCTGTGATGTGTCAGCGATTATTGACTACATTTGAATGTGTTTGGCATAATGTGCTGTTGAAACATGAATATAGGTTTACATTGAATATCTGTCAGTTCTGGCTATGGGACTGATGTCATGTCATCTGAACATTTTCTCTATAAGCGTATGCTGACACTTGTGAAGAAAGATTTTCTAAATTAATGTCCAAAGTGTATGGGGGAGGGGGGGGATAGAACATTTTGAATTCGAACGCGGGTTACTGAAGTTCTTCCCATTTTCCGAGCCGGAATTTCAACTATGGTGCATTTAAGACCAGCAATTTAAAATTTCCGACATCCGAGTTCAAATGTAACACACCATAAGCCACACGTCATGGAGAAAAAAGGTCTTTGATGAACATGAATCGTCGTAATTTTAATTAATGAAAATCACAACCTCAATCACAAACATACCTCGAAAGGCTGCTCGTAACACAATAATTACGTCAGAGGTACTTCATGCTGATGAGACAGGGCGCCAGTGAACTGCAGTACGAGTTTCCACCTTTATGACTCTGTATAGACATTTTAGTGTGCACCTAGTTTTCACACTTAAACAGTGTTTCAAAATGTATCCTCGTCAGTGTGGCTCTTCACTCAGCTGTACCACCGTTTGTCACTCTTGACTCCGGTTCACTGTTTACTGTTTACTTCTCACACCTGCTGAGTTTACTGAGCCTCATAGCAGGTGTGAGGAAAGATCAGCAGCAACAAAAGAGGCGGTGAATTAGACAGACAGATCTGCACATCCACAGGCCTAATCACCACTGAAGAGAGGGAGAGAGAGAGAGAGAGAGAGGGAGAGAGAGAGAGAGAGTCCACTCTGGACTTAGACGTTCACCAGTCATTGATAAAGTGCTTAGCAGCAGGAAAATTAATGAATCCGGCCTGACTGGGAGAGAGGGGGTTTTGGGGTTGAAGGGGAGGGAGAGGAGGAGGAGGGCTGTGGTGGGGTAATCCTGTTCCAGCTAAATGGCTGATCCCTCTCATTCCTTCGATATCAAATGTCAAGAGTTAAATTAGCCTGCTAGCCTCAGATAGGAGTTAACATGCTTTTAAATGGGGCGGGGCACAGCGATTCCTGCCCCCTGTGGGATGGCGGGCAGGTGCCTTTGAAGTGTCTAATTATCCTGCTCCTAGTAAGTGCTGGCTAACTATCTTAATGGGGGCCTCTATGCCTCAATGGTTTAACACTTAATCACATGTACCAGAATGTGCATAGTTAGTGAGCAAATGCAGCATGGGAGCCAAGTTTGAGCCATTAAAACTTACGTTAATGGACATTATGAAATCATTCCATACCGTCAGGTGGAAACATCCACATTGGCATTTTGGACCATATTTGATGTGCTTGAAATTACTGTATTATTTTTTCTACTTAACTGTTGGCTGTGTGTTTCTTTGCTTTGGCCGGATATCTATTTCTCTTGGCGAACCGCTCCTAATCTGAGTGCCACAGACTTGGTCCGCATCACTCTGGTGTCAGAAGTGGGATTCCAATGCGGAGGCCCAGTGGAAAGCTGGCCCAAACTGGTCTGGTAGGCTGTGTGCCCAGATTCACCCCAAAAAAAGACCCGCACTTTCCCAAATGGCCATATTCTGCCCTATTCTATCCTAGCACACAATCATTTCATATTGTTACAGAGGACGGCGTAAGTAACGTACAGGTTGCGGCTCATCATTACTGGCTTGTGGCTATTTGAAGCAATTCTAATACAGTCTATAAGCCAATCAGAGCACTCTTTTTTTTGCTTTGAAGCCTTGATCAAATGCATCTCTTGGTGTTTGATTCCTCAAAGAATACAGGCCAAGGTGCCCTTTGAGTGAAAAACCTTAAAAGCCATAACTATCCATGGTCAAAAACGCATCAGTGTGCATTTTAGAGTCAGGGCTTTCAGCTCTCGCTGCAATGCTCATTGCTCCCTCACAATGTGGCCCTGATGAAACGGTAGTGGGGTTTCAGGCTGCTCTATGGTTGGCCTGTGCCCCTAATGGGTGAATAAGGGTTACCTAGGGGCAGGCGGAGGCTTGGCACGACACTACCCTGCTGTGAGGCTGATTTGAGGTGAACGCAGAGAAGAAGGAAGGCGCCAAGCAGGCTTTGATTTGCCCCTCCCCAGCCCCGGGGCCTGGAGGCTGGGACTGCTAGATGCTGAGCTCTGGGTGAGTCCCAGCAGACCCCTGGCGGCAGAGAGAACAGGCTGGGACTGCGGGTAGTGGAGCAGAGGGGGGGGGGGGGGGGGGGGGTTGGGTGTGGGCTGCCAGGAGCCAAATTGAGATGTGGGAGTCGTTGAATTTGCCTTGATGAATATTGAAGAGGGCATTTGTGGATGCTATGTGGGAAATCAGCGGCTGACAACAGACTGCTAACCAGGAGAGGGAACATCCTGACCTGCCCATGCCTCTCTTTGCAATTCGTCCAAACATCAGTCACACGCTGATGGTTAAATAATCTACCACCAAGGATTCACTCTATAGAGACGGAACCAGGCATGAGCAGAAAGTTGAAGAGAAAAAACTTTACGTTTGCTTCCCGAGCTCTGAAAAAACTGTTTGACTTTTACAATCAATCCGCCAACAGATATGAGGATGTGACCTTATTCTGCCTTCTGACGTTTACAATTTTGTTAGAGCTGGACTGATTGGGAAAATCAGGGCTGATAGAAATAAGAGTCTAGCCGACTGGCGATTTTATACCAATGCCAACATCTTCTCTCATGTTTGACATTGAATTAAAAATAAACTGTTCTCTGCATCACTAGTTAGGTCTACTAGATGTCAGCATTAAATTGATTTTGCACAACAAATAAACATCGGCTACTAACATCTAACATCGTTTCATGCCACACTATTCGCACACATGTGCCGATGTTTGTCAACAGGGCCCGATACCGATGTTGAACCGATGCATTCCTAATATTTGTTTGTCAAGACATTTCTCCAAATCAGACTTTTTTTCGACAAGGAGCTCTGTACAGCCGTCTTAACCTTCACACTATGTCCAACGGGCTTGATTTGGGTGAAGGCACTCAGCTCCTTGTGGCACTGAGCCCGTCAACCAAGAAGTTGATCAGGGAAAAAAAAAATACCTCACACAATTGCGGTAATCCCTTGCGCTCTTGTTGTTATGGGTTTGGTAGAGTTTGAGCGGTGTCTCTCCCTCATCAGCCTGCACTAATCGTGAATGATTCCCCGGGTCTATAGCGCCAATGCCAGGGCCGGTGAATCAGGTACATAAGCCTAAGCCGCTTGGAGAGGTGCTCTTATTAAACTCTAGCCAGCTGCTGGAATTTTTTCTTCCCCCTCTCATTGTTAATTGGGGAGTCTTGAGTCGTTCCCGGGAGTTGATTTGCAAGAGAAAGAAAAAAGGGAGCAAGAGATTATTGCACAGGAGGAGAGGCGCTTTGAAGAAGTGTTTTGTGGTTTCACTGCATATCCTCCTCTCCTCTTCCTCTTGCTCTCCAGCCAAAACCTGTTTGTGCCATGGAAAACAACGCTTAGAGAAGTTCGAAGGTGGAACACAGAATATGTCTGGCTTAGGCTCGGAGGTACAACAACACCTCCTCTGATGTTTAAAGCTTTTGGGAAACTGGGTAACCTGGGGAAGAGCTGCAATGTACATTGGCCCCTTTGTCTAACCCTACAACACGCATGGAAGAATCAGACTATTTAGAGTCAAGGACAGATTGGCATGTGGAGGAATGGCAGTTCTCCTTCTTAACCTCTGCCTCTAGAAAATAACCTGAAAAACAACAAGCCAAGGGTTTTTGTTTCAGTTTGAATTGGCTGGGCACCCTTAACTTAAGCCCTCCTTGTCCCAGTGCGGATCTCTCCAAAGAACTGGCCACACTCCATATCTCATTATCTCTTTTAAGATTTCATTTTGTCATTGCATCCACTCTCGCTTTTATGGCGCTATATTAAAGGCCATGCATAGCGTTTTCTCTGAAGGTATTCGTACCAGTTTTACAATAGAAGCCCCAGACAAGGAGGGAAAAAAAGGAGAAACCTGGGCTTTAGGATTTAATGAGAGGCTTGCTGGGGGTTAAAGAATGATATAAAGCAAGTGAGGGAGAGTAAGAGAGGGTGCATTTGTAGAGGGTAAGAGGGAGAGAGAGGAGTCGTAAGGGAGGAAGAATGCAGGAATGGAGCACCAGGTACCATAATAGTGGCAGTGAAAGCTCCTGAAATACAAGAGCTGGGGCGTGTGCTCTGATCAGGACGGCAGTGAGCACAATTACCTTCTTTTCAAATCCTTCAGTGACACTGCGGGAGGAAGGAGGACTTTGAAACTTGAAAGGCAGGAGCTCGCTTTCAACCTCAAACGCAAGCAGGAAAGGGCTCTGAAATTTGTTCAGTGCTCCCCATCCACCATTAGCTTGTTTCTTCCTCTCGCCTCCAGGCATTTAAGCGCTTTTTGAAAAGATGTTAAGAAATTCAATCACCACAGAGAGAGAGAGCGGGATAGTTCTTTTTTTTTTCTGTTTTTTTGAGAGGCATGCTTTCCTCTGGTCCACAGAGGACGGGCCTGCTGCTTTTGTATTGGGCTGAATAGACCTGCAAACTGGTGGAGGACTGGATGTGGCAACCATGGGAAAAGAGAGGGAAATAAAAGAGGAATAAAAAATAAGGGAGGGAAAAGGGAAAGGGTCTGTTGGGCAGATGGTCAGAGTTAGAGAAGTGTTGCTGGAATGAACTTTTCAAAAGTCCATGTTTTCACAGATTCAGCTCAGTCTGCGATTGACAATATATTTTCTGTTTGACAACTGACAAGTTACTATTGTACAAAAAGTGAAGATGTTTTTTTTTTACACAATTTGACACTTGTTGTTTTAGTTGTCACACGATAACTAACCTGAGAGCATTGGTTTTATGGGTCTAATCTGATGGATGCAGTGACTAGCATACATGCCAATACTCTATACCCATTTCAAACTGCACCTATGGGATTGAGAAACAAGACTTGTTCCTGCAGCGCAGAACAGAAACCTGACTCGATTCGAGCAGTCAGTTGACCTTTGTGCTGCTGGGTGTTTGTTTAACCATTTAAGGTGCTGTAAACTCAAGTAATGAACCCCCTTAAGGTGGTATATGGTAGAATGATGAACCCCCAGTGGGCTCTCCATGGCGACAAGAGGGGGGAGGTGGGACTGTGACACTGCTGTGATTGAACCATTAGTCGCTTGACCTCCCTTAAAGGAGAGAGAGAGAGAGAGAGAGAGAGAGAGAGAGAAAGAGAGAGAGAGCGGTGGGGATCACCGAGAAGGAGGTTAAAGTAAAGAAGAATAAGAGAGATGTGGAAAGAGATCAACCAAGAGTAGAAAATGTGTAGTTTTTTTTAAGTAAGCAGCAAATTCTCTTTAGTATTTCTTGGTACATTAGCTGTGGATGTTTTTGACTAGTCGAAGCACCCAGTGGCCTCTTAATGCTACACTGTCTAAGGCCCCAGTGATACATCTTTATATAAAACATCAAACAGCTGTATTAAAGTTAGAGAAGAGCCCATAAATATGGAGGTAGGTTTTACTTCCTCAGATGTAATGCTAGATTTTTGGGTGTGCAAGACCTCAGAGTACACAGTGGAAGCCTGTGCTACACACGGCTACACGCTCTACCCTTAGCAGTATTGGCTTCCAGCATAGTTCACTGTCTCGACTTCTTTCAATCCATGTCAGGCGATGAACCCAATTCCGAAATCCCTTTATGTTAATATTGCGCTTTGCAAGAGCAGACCTATTAATCCAGCTTTAACCGTATAAATGCCATTATTCCCTTAATAAGATCACTGGCTGTGCAGTATAGGATTAAATACTTATATCATAACTGACACTGTCATTTCCCGCGGATGAGAGTGGCTTGCCTCTCTGGCTGTCAGTTCCGCGTTAAGAATCCTTGAATCCGCTGCCAGTGGTGCGCCAATGCACGGCTTGCTCGAACGCTGGTAATGGATGTGGGAGAGTGCGGGGAATAAAAGCAGGACCCGTGGGTTGTTACCCAGCTCTCTCTCTCTCTCGCTCTCTCTCTACCACTCTCTCATTCTCATTTTCTCTCTCTGTTCCCGTCTCTTAACCTCCCCCTTTCTGATCGCCTCTCTTCTTCTGTGAAGTGGTACAGCATTATGGCGGCCCTCTTCAGTGCTTAAGGTGGTAGTCTTTAATCTGGCCCCCTCTACTCGGTGCTTAATTGGCAGTTGGATGCTGTTGGTTTGCAGTGAAAGTGGGGGGAACCTTGCACCGTTAGGCTGCCAATGCTACTGAACCTCTGGCACCGTAACAGCTGAATTTTGATAGATTCCTGTTGAGTGACAAAAACTTAAGATAGATTTGGGTGTATTGGTGACCAAACTGTACAACTAAAGGCACAGGGTTGAATGCAGACATGGTGAACATTGTTATTGCACTTAAACAAGGCCTGAACATGGGAAACATTCATAGGAGCAGCTTATGAAAGGAGTCAGAACTGTGACAACATCGCTCGGCTTCTCGCTGGGGGGAATTATTGAACATTGAAAGTTGATTTTAATGCAAGTCAAAGATTGTTGTAGGGTTTACATCCTGGCTTTTTCCTGGTTTTGGTAGTTTAGTAACTAGGGTTACTGTGGAAATTGTAATTGGGCCTATATGTATATTGGGCTTATCCTATAAAAAAAGACTAATGCCGGGTCAGAAGGTCAGCTGAGTCAGTTTAGAGGTCAGGCTAAGGGTCAAGGGTCATGTCTTCCTAGTGGAGCTAAGCTCTTGAACTCAATTCCACATATACCCTCTTTACCCAGCGTGCAACAAAGCTTTCTGCAAGACCCCAGCTCCCCCTGATTTTGCCCGATGAGTAAGATTAAGTTTGAAAACAGAAAGAGAGAGAGAGTGGGTGAAAAAAGGAGGGTGGGGTTGTAGCTGCCTCCGCCATTGGAATCAATTCCTCCCTAACAGAACTGACATAAATCAATCTAAGAACAGACTTTTGGAAACCCCTGCCTCAACTGTGTGAAATGAAGAGGGTGGGATTATGCCATCCTTGGTGTCCATTTGCTCAAACACTACTCGCCTCTGAACTCCCACATCTGGCTCCGTGGAAGGCAAACCCTGCAGATTTACACCCATAATACCCGCCAGGTTTCAGGTGTACAAAGCTGATCTCCAGCTCCTCTTTTTGCCCACTCCTTCCGACGTGAAGTAACTTCCCAACCATGTGGATGGGTGTTCAGAACAGCTGTGGTTGTAAGCATGGCTACATGTATGAAACTGTACCAGGGAAGGAGAGAGATCCTTACATCTGCTTCCAATTTTTTCTATTTCTTTCAAAAAAAAAAAAAATCTGCGTCCTAAGATCGTGTTCTCCTTCTCTCTTTCCACAGAGGACGAGAGTTCAGGCACGCCTTACCACCGCGAGAGACGCAATGCCATCAGCTCCCAGGCCCCGACGCCCACAAGGACCATAAGCGAGGAGCCGTCCACCTCCACAGAAGACCGCCCCTCGCTGCTGAAAAAGGAGCTGCATAGTTCCATCCCTCACCTGTCTGACCATGCCCTGCCGTACAGAGGCACGCTGTTCACGATGGATCCTCGCAACGGCTACCTAGACTCGCACTATCGTAAGTCCACTAGTCAGAGAATGCTTCGTGTTATTCGTCTTTAGGAGTGGGAAAACTTGAAACAAAACTGCAAAGCTCAAGGACGTGTTTGTAGTACCCCAAACACTGAGGCCAAGTTTCACGTCTCTTTACTGTAGGTGAGAGGCAGGACTGTCAGATGCTTGATGAAGTCTGACAGATTAGCCTCTCGCTTCTACAAGCACACACACACACACTTTCAAGCACACACATTGTTGAACACATGCACGCACACTTGTCTTGTTTTGTGCCTGGGAAGTTAGTATGGGGAACGGCCAGCGTAGCTTCTTAATTCCCTCATTAGGGGCCTGTCTGAACACAGCACTCCGCTTTCTCTCATCAACACACACTTCAAAGCCCCAAAGCAGTGCCGAGTCAAACCCCACCACCCCCTACTCTGTTACTCTGCCCCTCTCTCTCTCTCTCTCTCTCTCTCTCTCTCTCTCTCTCTGTGGGACTCGGAGAGCGTGTGAGAGAAAGACAGAGAGAGAGAGGGAGAGAGACTAATGGAGATGAAGCCTGAGAGATTGAGGTGAAGGGAGAGCTGTGGCTTGAGTGAGATACTGAAGATAATTTGTAAGAAAAGGTGAGATAGACGGTAGATGAAAGAGAAGCTGTGTGTGTGTGTGTGTGTGTGTGTGTGTGTACGTGGACAGAGGGAACAGTAGATAGATGATTGGGGAGTAAGAGGCTGATTAGGAGGTTAATTCAGCGGCCACTGTAGCCAGGACTTAGCCTGCAGACAAGGATTTGATGTGATAGCTTGTTTAGTTTGGTCAAATTGGCTCTGAATTGGGGCAGACAGAGTGGGACAGAAGGATTTTAATCCAGTGGCAGTAATGAAAAAGTCCAGTGGACCCCAACCTTTATACTGTATCTCTATTTAGTCAGTCATTTAATTAGTTCCTGCTCCCTCTTGCTCGGGTGCCTGGGAGTCACCAAGGTGCCTCTTAAAGGGAAAGGTTACTTAAAAACCAGGCGATGGTGCGGCGGACAGGACCCTCGAGGGCAGAACATTACTGCCTATTACATCCTGACCTAACTCAGCAACACTGCCACTTCTCATTTCTATGTGTGTGTGTGTGTGTGTGTGTGTGTGTGTGTGTGTGTGTGGGTATGTGTGAAAGAGCTCTGGAGGTTCCACACCGCTGAAGCCCGGAGGTAGAAGTAGGGGAAGGGGCGGGGAAGGGCAGGGAGGGAGGGGGGGGGGTCAATCTGAGGCTTGGGGTCATGTGGAAAAAGTCGCAGTCTGAAATGGAGAGTTCAAAAGCTGCAAGTAAAAGTCAAAAGGGTTGCAGAGCTTCAAGAGGTTTTCTTTGTGCACCGGGACTCGAGAGGCTGGAGGAGTGCAACCATATACCAGACAGAGAAGAGAAGAGCACAGCGATGCTGGATGGGAAACTGTTGGCCCCCCAGTGATTCAGGAGATTCTTTTGCCCTTTTACTTTTGTATGTTAAACATTTCAAAAGCCGTTGTTTTAGTAAGGAAACAATAAGAAGCCAACATGAAAATAATCTGTAACAATTTGATCATTTTTAACGACCAACAATGTAAAAATAAAATTTGGCACCGGCACCTTCCTAAAAAAAAATTCTATAATTTTAATGGATTATTTGAAGGACACACAATTCAGGACATCCCAATGAGTTCGGAGTTTGGAGTTTTTTTCTTTCACATTTTTCAGCATTATACTTAAAGGATGATTAGTCAATTGAAATAATGTCAGATTACTGTGAGATCAGAACACAATCCAGCATTAGTGTGGGCAGATATAGAAGACTAACTTAATATATTGGGGGAAAAAAAATTGGGCACTAAGTATTGTTTGTGTCATATGAAGAAATACAACACCCAAAAGAGGTACGTAAATTTGGGCAATTTCTGACTTTTCAACAACAGTCTGAATGGCTTCAAGTGTTATTTCATTGATGTTTGCGTAACACTTCTCTGATCCGGACTCTGATCGGGGAGACTTATGATCTCAGTCGAGAGCGTCGCTGTGTAAAACACCTATTCCTGGCCTCAGGTGTTGAAGACATGGGGAGTCCCCAAAGGTGGCAGCCACATTCTGTCTGCCTGAACCCAGAACCACTGTTTAATCCTCATGAGATCCCCCTCTAAAAAAAAACCAAAAAAAAAAAAAACCCTCTGCTCCAGCCCTCTCCCCCCGTCCCTCAGCTGCTTTGAACCAGAAGCCTGTAGCGTCTGTCGCCACTTGTGGGCTACAAGGTGTAAAAAAAAAAAAAGCGACGGGCTCCTGTTCTGGTTTCTGGTTCCACACATAACACACAAAGCCCTTACTCCATCAGCGGTAGTCCCTCTCTATGAGGGCCTTGTCACCTCCTAAATTCATCCCAGGTGTGTGCATGTGTGTGTGTGTGCTTGTGATGGAGAGGGGGCCCTAAGCCTTAGTGCTGTGCTTGCATAGCGTGCTACACCACGCAGCAGACAGCCAGGTAAATCCGATTACTCTTAGCGCCGTTGTGTGTCAGTGCTTAATGTGCCTAAATGCGACGGCACCTGCAGCCTCCCCACACCTGGTCGCTGGGTCGTTAGTGTGGCGGAGAAGCTCTGGGAGGCGTGGGAGTTGAACAACAAGAGGAGAGCAGGGGAGGTTTATCTTCAGAGGTCTTTGCTTGGGGTAAATCTCTGCTATTCACCCAGACTTGTGATCTCCCACTCCCTTTACGTCCACGGCCTAAGATTGTGTTTACTCTGGCTTTTACACCCACTTCAGTGTAGAAAGGAGGAGGCACTAAGGAAACATTCCCCCTATTGTTAGCATTAGTGATGATGCCTGCGTCTTAGCCGCTTTTCTTGGGCAAACACTGGATAAGAGTCCACATCCTTCTTACCGCAACACTAATACATGGGGCTTTGCTGCAGGATAAGAAGAAAGGATTGTGATGAGGATTAATGAGGCAGAAGTCTTTCTCTTAAGATCTTAATTGTGTAGAAGTGTGAATAGGATGCGCAGCGCCGACATCTGTTTACATTGTGTGCTGATTAGCCGGTCAGCTGTCCTGCAGCAACAGTGAGCCCACTTGCTGGCGAAGCATCTCTGCTTCCTCCGAGGGGATCTTCTTCTTCTTTTAAGTGTGGCTTTCTTAAACACTTGCCCTACTTTGCCAGCCTGAACACACCCTCAGAGGGACTTAAAGCACATTTCCAATGGCTTTCTTTCACATGTTAAAACTGTTCTGAAACGCCCGAGAATGTTTGGTTGAAAACGAGGCGAAAGAGGACAGTCAATTCATCATGCTTTAGAGATAATGCTTAAGTATTTTGCCGCTCAAGTGTCTCGAGTGTAGATCTATAATCTAGTAAATTCTTGATAAAAAGAACAAGACACATATAGGGCCATATTTTAAAAATCTCTAGCACATGGTCTGAGTTACATTTTAGAGCATTTTCGGGCATGTCAGACCATACCTTTGCACATTCAGTGATGCATAATCAGGAGTCTATGCAAAGTGGTTGTAATTAGTCTCCTCACTCTTCATGGGTTGTAACATGAATCAGTAAAAGAAAGCTTGAGATGGCAAATCTTTCCATCCAATAACCCATCCAACCCCACCATTGGTTACTTAGATTGGCACAAGAGTGTAAAAACTGAAATTTCCCTTTTGCGGGGAACAATAAAAGTAAATCTTAATCTTAAATCTTAAGTATATTTGCTCCAAAAAACAAAATGGGCATTTGTTATTGAGGGTGTCCAATTTAAAAAAAAAAACTCAAATCCTTTAATGCCCCATGTTTTAAAAAGATACAATCTCCATTATTTTAATTATTAATAGTATTGAAAAGTATAGAAACTTTAAAAGACAATAGGCCTTCTGTTATATTTTTAACAGAAAGCTGCCCTGAACAAAAGAGACAGCAATGTCTAAATTGCACAAATACGATGGCAATGACTGCACATCAGTCCAATAGCCTTTGGGTTGGCTCTTTATAAAAATCTAGCAGATATTTGGCTTCCAGAGCCTAATCCTTACACCAAAGCCTTGCTGTCCTTGACTGGTCTCAATAACCAAGCCTGCTAAGCTAGAGGCATTGGAGGTATGGATCTCTTGACTGAGGGATTCTTTCGCATGTATCACAGTAACCCTGCTCTCTGAGCCTGGCCAAAGGTGACCGCTACCTGGATCACGCTGGCCATGTGTTCTGGGAAAGCTTGCAGGAACACTGAGCCGAGGCGTAATACCCGTCCTGGGGTTTTATGATGTGGAGGGGGTGGTGGGTGTCCAGTCACAGGGGTTAAACTCTAAACTGCTGTGCCGAGCTGATCTCAGGCCTACTGGGCCGTAGCACTCTGGCCGCTGCCTCGGCGTCACTCTGTCTGCCTTGATATCAAAATGCAGCTGACCACTGAACTGAATGAGCTAGCTGTCACCAAACCGAACGTGATCCGCACAACAATGGACCAAGACTCTATGAACTTAATTACAGAGCTTGGTCAAGACCTTTCCAGATGTCGTGAAAGTGCCAAAGAGAGTAAGAATGAGCATTTTTAAAATGGTCTGTCTGTGTGTGTATGTATAGGTGAAAAAAAGGAATACACACAGGGCGCTCCTCTGAACTTGCACTCAAAGAACAAACTTTCCAGCCTCTTGTTGGTTTAAACATGACAAGTACTGGCTTGGATACTGGTTCAAACATTCCCCACCCCCCCAAAGAACTGGGGTGTACAGAGGGAGAGCCTGGGGTGAGAAGACACGTGCCTGTTTCGTGCCTGTTTCAAGGGTAAGTGTTTGTCTTTGTGATTGTTTCAATATTGGCTTTTTGAGCGCGGTGGCACGGTGTAGTCCCCCAGCGGTGTGCCGGCTCAGAGAAGCCTGGGGCACACTGCAGGCAATGGAGAGGGATCCCTTCCATCCACCTCCTTTCATCAAGAAAGAACAACATGGGCCTGTGCTCGACTGTGGCCCCTTGGTCCAGCGCACCAGGGATAATCAGATGATCCCCTTTTATACAGCTTATTAGAGGCATCTCATGCTGTAAGATAGGCCATATCCTCACATGCATGTGCCCCTTTGTAGCTCTTGATGATTTAAGAGGGTTTGCAGTGCTTCAAGAATTCATACCATCTTAAGGTCATGTGGTGCACTTACCATGAAGCTGATGCGTGTGGAGTGATTTTTTTTTTCCTTGCTAGTCCTTATTAACAATGACACGATTACATTTTGAAGGGGCTAAGAAGAATTAAGAAGAATTTCTTCCAGAGAACTTAAGATGTTCAAAGAAGAATACTCAGCATTTCTTGGTATCATTGTCACAACATCTGTCTGCGTGTTTTTTTGTTTTTTTTTTACTCCTTTTCAATTGAGACTGGTTAATCAGTCGAGCCACAGAGGAAAGGAGAAACAATTCCTCTTTTGCTGATGTTGTGACGGCTTAAAGTGAAGATTTTCAGCATCTTGTACATCCAAAAGGAGAATCGGCTACAGAAAACAACAAAAACATTAAGCTCCATACCATGAAAACAACAAGACTAAATGCTCATGGGGGCTTCTCCTCTCCTCAGCCTTCTGCTTGAGCTTTTTTCTCTCCTCCTTAAGTTACCCTGTAGTCTCCAGTAGGATAATCACCTCTGTGTGCTACGGGAGAGTCAGAGTTATTTCATGCCTTTCTTCATCTTTGGTTTTTTTCGTGTATCCAAATCTCATCGCTCCTTTTTTTCTTCTTCTTTATTTGCATTCTTCTCACATAGTGGCAAAGATAAGCACCCTGATCCCTTCAGCCAACAACCCGTATCTTGTGCTCGTGTCTGGAGGGTCGCGGGTATATATTGTTCTACACAGAGAGGAGGCTGATGAACACAGTTTAATTAAAATGTTTCCGTCAGCTTGTTAGATATCGCCGGAGAGAACAAAAAAAAGAAAAAGGGAAGGGAAGTCAGAGTCTGAGGGTGAAAGTGAGACAGAAGGGTAGGAAGAAGAGAGAAGAGCCATGAGTAGAAGGAGGAGGGGGTGTAACAAAGCAGAAAATGAAGAGAGACATAAAAGAATGGGAGCTCAAGGAGGTCAGGCCCATCACAGGCTTTAGTGTTTCCTTTAAAGATGCCTGGGACAGGTGGCAGCTCCAGACAATCTCGCACCACAGAGCAGCATCCTCTCAGGAGGAGATAAGGGATTCCTCCATCCAGGCACCCTCCTCTCCTTCACTCACAACCTCCTCCTCCCCCTTCCTCCCGTCTTGGGGTTCTCCCAGACAGGCTGCTTTGATGTGTCTCAGTGTGAGCGGGCAGCTGTAGGCCACGGGGGCTGCGGCAGCGCTGCTGGGCCACTGGGCCGGCGGACCATTGGGAGCCGACTCGAGCGCGGCTCAATCAGCAGGGCTCTCCGGTGCCCAGCACTTTCAGGTCTCATTAAAGTGCTCTGGCAGGGTTAATCCTCTTTAAGGTTTACATGGGCCCCAGTTTGTCTCTCTGCCCAGGCTGAGGGAACCCCTGGGCGCCACCTGCGTGACAAAGACTCAAATCACTGTGACACAAGTTCCCTCCGTCTGTTTCCTCGCTCCCTCACTTCCCTCTTTCTCTGTGGCTTTCTCTGGCTTTCCCCTGTGCATTCTGCCTCTTCCCTTGGTAGTACCTAGGCCTAGTTGTGTAAGTCTTTTAAGGATTATTTGGGTGGAATCTGTTGACGGGGCTGCAGTAAATGGATTACAACTTCGTCCTTGTTTTGGGATGCTGTGAAGAGGGAAAGGGGAGAGATCAGGAGGACTCGCTCGGAATAATGAGAGCGGCAAAGAAAGAGTGAAAGCAGGATTAACTGGAAGAATTAGGAAGAAGATGCAAGAGGAGGAGAGGGTGAAAGAGAGGCTAAGGTGACAGCAACAGAAAGGGCGAAGAGAGAGTGGAAAACGGAGACAATCGGAAAGTTCCAGATGTTACTTCTCTTATAAGACCTAATTGGTGCAGAAGTGCCGACCTCTCACTGGCCCTGCGGAGCCCGGCAGCTATTTGTCTGATTGGCTGTGACAGTGGGGCCTTTTTGCTCTGTGACACACAGTTTTTCTCAATTAGGCCAAATAATGGCCACGTTCCTCTGGAGGCCTGCGCAGACTTTGTCTAATGTCTGTTTGGGTGTGTGGGTGAAAATAAGGTGGGAGGGGAACATTTTAATTTTGAAATGTCTCATAGGTGTGCACCGACAGCTTTCCATTTTAGCATTGAAATGGTTGCATGCATGACTGTTTTCCAGAGAAGTCGGTATGCTTTTAGATTTGGTTCCAACCTTGAAAGAAGCCACTACTTTTCCTGTAATTATGAGGGCAACTGTTTCTCGAATTCAATGCAAGATTTTCCATCGCTCAGATTCCAGAGTTTGGTTCTAAAGGAGAATTTCCGACCTCTTTGCTTTTAAAAATACATGTGGCAACGTGGTCACTGTGATGTATTACCACCGTTAACCAATATTAAAGTCTCTTCTAGGTAATATTCATAGCACACAAACTCAACTGAAAACAATCCCAACGCTGAAACTGTACATGTGTAAACAAAAAAAAAAAATAACCAGCTGTGGTCAGTGGGACAAAAACAGCATGACCCGAAATTGATACGCCTTTCACTTTCCCAGAGCAATGTCCACCCTGTGTGTTATTATGATGCAGGTGTATTAGCCTCACAGTCACTATCACACACCCTCAGTCATGCAGCTTCGGTATCACCTGCACAGGAGCCGGGGGGAGGAGCTGTGAGGAGGGGTTTAGGGTCAGAGGAGGCTGTAGCATTCATGAACATTGTGTCTGAAGTGACCTTGACATACATGTGATGTGGCAGTAAAACTCAATAACGTAAACAACATTTCTAGTATTGAGCAAGATACTAGTTTAGCAGTTGATCTTAAAATAGTTAGTTTCACTTCACTGAATCCACCAACTAGAGCAACACAGACTTATAATAGAAAGGATGGGTGCTTCCCAACCTACGGTCAAATGCTTAGAAACACAACTCTTTACATTACAGAGAAATGTAGTAAAACTAGTAATGCCACAACTTCTTTACCTGCTCCTGCCCGGCCCTCTGCTTTCCTCTGATACAGGCATTAATAAAGGACCAAAAAACTGATTGTGAATTCATCTTTTCATTTCCTCACTGACCCCAGTTCCTAAGTCATGATCTCAAAACTCTTAAGCAGCGTTTTATTTATATATCGAGTTGAATAAATCACACAGTGGGAGTTGAAGCCAGATAAATGTAAAAAAGTCCCGGTGAGTTAACTAGAGTTTTAAATCAACTCCCTTCTCTTTGAGAGGTATCATCGTTCTGAGAGGAGGAGATAGACAGATGTGAGATCTGAAGAGAGGAGAGGAAAGAAGGTGTAGCACAGTGTTTCAGCTGCTAAACTGCTGTGTAAATCTCTCCCCAGCTGGGTGGGGTGGGGGAGTCCGGAAGGTGGGGTATGGGGTGCTGGAGCGAGAGGGGGGAAGGGCCAACCCATAGCGCTTTGTTCTGCTCCCAAGCTTATCCCAATCTGGAGAAATTCACCAAATGTAGGAGATAGATTGGCGCACTGCAGAGGCCTCATGGAAATAACCTTCACTCCCCGATCCGGGAGGGGAGGGGAGGGGAGGGGAAGAAAAAATCGGGGCATAGCTGGGGTTGGGAGGTGCTGTGGGGCCCCTGGAAGAGCAGAGTGCGTGCTTAGCTCCACTCTGTAGCAGGGCGAGGGTCCTCGTGCCGGCGTGCAATTTGTTAAGATTGACTCTGCTCTGTAAATGTCTTACAGATGCTGGAATTCCATTAAGACATTTGTGTGGCTTATGACGAGGTGACTGCAAGAAGCTTTGAGCATGGCCTGCATCTTAGTCTTCATTAACATATGGTTGATAAAAACAGGAGATGTTTACTGTGTATTTTTACACAGCTGTTTGTGAACTTATTGTGATCGGTCAATTTAAACGTTTAACGTCTACAATTGCTCTGAAGAAAACCGTTGCCATGAGGGACAGAAAGTTGCTAAGAACGCAGCTGCGATCACAGACTTAAGGAGTCACTCTAACCACGTCATCACAGAAAAATGTCCAATAATTAAACTGTGTAAAATGACTGTGGGAGGATGAAAACAGAAACAAAAACAGCACATGCACACGATTTAAGAAAACTAAAATGCAATAAAAACTGATATACACCAATGTTTAAAGACTGGTGAATCTAAATGTGTCCATTTTTAGGATTCTTTCTTGAGTATAGACATGTTAGATGAGTTTCTATATAACAGTCGGGTCCTTCATTACCCTGTTGTGGTTAAAACATCTGTTTTCTTATACTTATTTGACATTAACCCCCTACAAATGAATACATATTTTAAAGTGGATACCGTTGGTAAATTGTGAATTTTTAAGTGAAGTTTGCAGGAAATTGTTGCACGTCTTAGTAGAGGATGTACGAGCACAGGGAGCCCTCAGGTTAAATGAAAAAGCCAAACTAAAGAAGACACGTCGATTAAAGACAACTTCTAAATCAACATCTGATTCACCAGATGCCAAACATTTGAAGACTGATGGATTGAAATAAAATGTCCAAGCGTCATTTTCAACTTTTTATCAGACATGATTCTCGATTAGAAGAACCTGAACCTGGTATGCACAGAACATACATGGTGCTTTGCCGTTTGCTGTAGTCTTTGCGGTGTGTTCTAGTGCAAGACGTGAGGCGATGTGAGGCGATGTGAGGCGATGCCACAGACGGCCTTCGTCTCCACTAGTTCTCTGTGGTCCTGTTAATTTGGTCTCACTTCACCTTCATTGGTTTTCAGTTCAGTGTAGGTTCAAACAGCTAAGTAAAGTAGTGTAAGGGTGGCTTCAAAGTGTACTATTGCCACTGGAGTAACCCAAACCATTGAATTTGAAATCAACAAAAACATTCCTAAATCAACATTGGGGTTCTGCATGGACCTGTCTTGGTTCCCCTCTACTTAAACATCCACTATGTCTTAGATACCCAACTGTGAATGAAACTTGTGGAGAAAGTTTGCAGGGAATAGTTTCCTGCCTTCAAAGATGATATACGAGCATATTAAACCCCAGTGGTTGGATGAAAAATCATCCTGCAAGTAACTTTGTAAATATTGGCACAAAGAGATAACCTGCTTGAACAGGAAGTCTCGGAGCAAATAGGCACAGACTTGTAGCACCACGAAGGGGGAAAAAAAACAACAACAACAAAAAAAAAAGCGACGGGCATTGACCGACTTGTTCAGTCTAGACAAACAAATTACTTCTGACAGCGAGTAGCGGTGGAATGTGTACTCGAACAGGGAGCCTCTTATCGCACATAGCTGACGTTTCTCTTTTCTACCGCTCACTCTCTGTTTTTCTTTTCCACCATGTTAATTACATTTACTCACAGAGAGAGTGTTTGTGTTCAAGGGTGTGAGAGCAATTGAGTGAAAGAGAAAGAGAGAGAGAGAGGGAAAGTGGAGAACGCAGCGGAAGAGATATTTAAAAAAAAGTCTATTGATTTACAGAGGAAAGGCTGAGTGTGATCTGCCAGCCTTGCGTTTATGATGAATGGCAGAGAGATTGGCACGGCAACACTTAACATTCTTCTGTTATTTAACCTCTCTGCTATCTTTCTTCTTCTCCCCGCTTCTTACCATTGCTCTTTGCACAATAAAGGACTTTCTCTGTTCTCGTGCCCGTACAGTATGGAAAGCACTGCACAGCGAGAGCATTAGGCTAATTTATACAGCGGTAATTAGGCCATTAGACCTGAAACAATCTGGGACCCGTAATTAAGCAAAGCGCTCCAAAAGTCAACAGCAACTCCCATTGAGCTTAGCTAAACAGTCCCCGAAAGTGTTATTTACATGTCCGAACAGCTTGAGGTCTCAGTGTAAGCAAACAAGATGAGAGAGGGGGGTGTGAAGGGATAGATCAGAGGGAGTTCGCCTCCTTAAGAGAGGCGGCTTCCAAACTACTTCCGCTGATAGTCCGCCTCTGGGTTCTACATCGCATGCTGTCACCGTCCAGGAAACTGAAAGGAGTGTCAGAATCACACTTTTGGGGAAAGGCTTCAGCTAAGCACACCAAATCAAAGAGCCCAGGCACAAAATGAACACTCGTTGTCAGGCCTGTTGCATTAAACGTCTTATCTGTGTTTACCAAAGGATGAATTGCCTCTGAGGAGTTTTTTTTTTTTTTTTACTGATTTTACTAAAGGCCTTGAGAAAAGGGTTGAGGTTCTAGTCCTCGAAGCCGGCGGCCTGGGTTTGAATCCAACCTGTGGCTCCTTGTCCTGCATGTCTTTCCCCACTCTCTCTCTCCCTCCCTACTTTCAGATTCTATCCACTGTCCTGTCCCTCCAATAAAAACATAAAAGCCAGAAAATAAATCTAATTTTTTGTTGTTGTTGTTTGCGTTCACACAGTGCAGCTCCCTTAAACATTTGGGAATGTTTTAAGTATTTATTTTATTTGTTAAAACACTTTATGACAGAAGACATTAAGCGATCCAAATCCACACAAAAAAAAAATCATCCACCTTTAAAAAATCCAACTCTAATTATAGAGCAGATGTTCTCAATAGTTTGATTAGTAAAGTTAGAGATCCCAACAGTAAGTTCCTTAAGGTAACATACCAGGAGCTGGTAAAAAAAAAAAAAAAAAAACACCATCAGGAATGTGCCTCAAGCTGCATCTTTTCCTTGTGTTTCACAGTAAAGTCATGTAAATGTGCCTGTGTACACTCCTTATAAGAAGCGCCATAAATTGCACAAGCAAGCCCTCTCAAACAATCAAACATACAAAGTCAGGAGCATCGTTCTCTCGCTCTGTGAAGAGTTGCAGAGTTCTGGTGAAACTGCGGGCCCCGCTGCAGACGAGCGTGCCTGAGCAGTGAGATCATGAGCGGGGAGAGAGGTGGCATAATGAAATCTGGCAGTCACAGCCCCGGCACAGGCTTCATATGTTCCACATTAGCAATTCACAAACCTCTGGAGCGGGGGCCCCAGAAGCCCTTTCCTCACTCCGCCTTTAGTCGCTTATGACAATCTGTCAGTGGCTCTTTGTGCTGTAGCGGCGGAGCGTCGATGAGAAGCGCCCGTGTTTATGGAGGAGTGCTGCGTCCTCAGCGGCGGGTGACACTCTGTTAGAGTCAGAGTCAGTGAACCCTCGCCAGAGTAAAGGAGGAGCGCAGGTTTATCAGTGGAGACAATAAACTCACAATGCTGAGTTGACAACAAAAGAGAGAGGAGTGAAATTGTTTGTGTGTTATCAAAAACCGCATCGGCGTTATGAGTGACAGCTCAAATTCTCCCAAAGTATCACATCTCAAAGCTTAGAGAAAGATCCTTTGTGGTAAAACTTCCATTATGAAAGGAGATTAACCAATAAGGATATTCCGAATGATGTGCTTTCGGCTTTATCCTCCCCTTGTCCTCCCCCTTTTCTTTTGAAATTATTCAAGTGTCCAATAAAGGACAAGGCAATTACCATCCTCTCTTTAATGAAGGGGAAGCTGGCTTTTGGTCCTGAGCACGGTGTGTTTGTGTTGAATTAGAATTAATGAGCCTGGTCAAAGTTTGCCTCTAATTGCCCTTTCATTAAGACCCATTTGTAATCATGTCTTAATGACTTCCGTGCCTTCTCGTAAAAGATTAAAAAGAGGGGAAAAATTTCAACTAAAAATGAAGATCACTGCTCTGAAAGTTGCGCTCGGGTCATTAAAATGTTTGGGACGAGTTCTGAAGACTTTATGAATCGTTGAGAAGAAAAAGAAAATGTTAATTGTCGGATATTTCAAACGCTACATCGTGAATCAGTTTAGCATACTATGATATCAAGTGGTCCTGAATTCCTGACTTTGAGTTTTTCATGGTTTCATTTCTTTTAAGTCCCTCTTTCTTGTGCATGTCGTGGTTGACTGTATTCAACGGGGACAAAGCCGGCGTTATTACACTCTCCTTAGGAATGCTAGAGTTGCTGTGGTGTGTGGTTTCAGTGTGAAGGTAAAAAACTGTGACACGTGCATTGGCTTCCTTTCTGCCCTCCGGCTGTATTCTGTATTAGAGTACAAAAATACCCTTGAATATCCAGAAGAGCAGGGGCAATTTAGCCGTGGCGTAAACAGTAAAGAGTCCCTACAGGAAACACTTAAGATGGATTGCAGGCTGCTGTATCTCCTTCTCTCTCTGTTCTCTGAGACTGTATACGTTCCCTCCAGTGACACACGGTGCTGTTTGGATTGCTAATGGAGAGCCGCGCTGGCGTAAAAGAGGTGGCAGGCTTTTATTTAGATAGGGCCAGGGTAAAGTAAACTTCTGAGTTGGATTCAAATAAACCTCGGCGGCACGGTTTACCCTGCAGGAAAGTCGCGGGCCATAGCATAGAGAGGAGGGTTGGAAAGGAGGAGTGATGAATGAGGAAGAAGAAGAAGAAGAAAAAAAAAAAGGTCCAGTTGAGGTGCAGGGCTTTGCTGAGTGAGGACGTCCAGAGACAAAAACATAGGGGGGGGAGGGGTTTATGGGTAATTCAATGAGGGGAGGAGGATGTGGGATTGTAGGTGTGTGTTGCATGGTCTTTAAAATGATTTCACAGTTTGTAATCTCCTCCGTCATCCCTCATTGCCCAACAGGACAGAGGTTAGGGCAGGGATCAGTGAGATTAGAAAACATGAAACTTTTACTCCCATCGAGTTAGAACCCAGAACACAGACCCTAGTATATCTGAGTGTCCATTTCCGACTCTGACAGCTAAGGGCCGACAGCACTAAAGCGGTGGAGTTGAGTAAACAAAGCAGATTCTGCCCTTGTCTACCACGAGCACATCTCCCAGCATCCCCTCATCCCTCCCTCCCTCGGCAGCTCTGGAATCAGCCGAGGTGAGCCAAGCCAAAACTGAGTCATCAGGAGGAAACTATCAACAGACAGAGACAGAGTGCTCAGATACTTGCCAGAGCTGCATGGAGGAGGCTTTTACCACTTATCTCTGCTAGTGTGAAAACAGGATGAAAACCCTCCAATGGTTCCTAGAAGTTTACCAAAGTTTTCTTTTGACTTGTTGAGCACTTTGAGCAAATGCTAACATGCTCTACTTGTGTTGTGAGTGATGTTTGAGGGCGTGTTTGGGAACATTAATGATTCAAAGTAAATAGTAATTATGAGTTTCAAACCTTTTATTGCTACTTTCACTCACAAGTTAAAGTACAAAATGTGACCTATGACCTGTGTTTAAAATTTGTTTTTGGAGTATTTTCACTTGATTGTTCACCTGAAGAGCCAATCAGTCAATCAGTCAATCTCCTGGGACATTTCGTACCATGTTGACAAGTGCCAAGTTGAAAAAACAAAACAAAAAGAGCATCAAACTTGGAATATACGTTTCTGCTATTGTCATGATCTGCGCTTAATTGGTAATGTGAGTACAGTTGTCAATGCACCAAACTGTTACCATAATTTATAGGGCACCAAGAAAACCACTTAGAGTTTCTACTTCTCCGAAACAGTAGCTTACACAGCGTAAAAGGTGTTATAGCTACCACTGGCAACCACATTTTTAGGGCTAGAGGGCTAGCATTCAACATTAGCCTACTCAAATACAGGCTAGCAATGTTCAGCGATTATCATTTTCAATAGGCTTAAGATAAACAAAACAGTGCATACAATAACACTACATAAAGCACTTTATGTCTGATCCTTTTACACACTGGGAGTAAGGAGGGGCATCTATCTGGGCTGCCACTAGCCACTTGTTTTTGGTTAGTTAGCTTGTTTGGATTCCTTCAGTGCACTTAGCCAGACCATACAACAATGAAAGCAACCACAGCAGACCCATAGGTAATTAATATAGCCTACAACGTCTTTGGGTTTAATAATAGTAATAAAATGTTTATTATTTAGCGGACTGGGGTTGGAGGCATAGTCAGAATTGGCTACTTGGCTACTAAAAGTCGGAAACGGCATTAAGTCGATTAAAAGGGTATCTGACCAGCTCAGGTTGTATCTGGCTCTATGTAGATTTTAAAATATATATCTTTTAAATTACTCAATTCACAATAGGCCTACTTTGGTATCTTGGTTTCAGACTTTGAGACCGATATAAATACAACTTTTACTGTTAAGTTTTTTTTTTTGATTTAGCAAATCCCAAAAATGAAACCACACTACTAAGTCTCTGGAGTACACATTTAAGACTTGCAATCTAATGACGTAGGATTACAAACATCTGACTGTTTAAGTGTTGGCTCATGCTGGCAGTGATCAGACCTATGAATAAATGAGTGATGAGGTAAAAAGACCTGAGAGGTGCTGGGGGGGGATCAACACCTGCTGAGCATCCCAGCTGCCTTTGGCATGGACCAACACTTGTTGAGCTGTGGGGCACCCCACTGTTGGACATTTGCCCCCCCTTGGCACACAAGACTAAATATTTACAGGCAAAAAACACATACCTAGCAGCCTCAGAGACTTGCTGCATGACGGTATGCAGATGTTGACACATGCTTTGCCTCAGGGTGCTCATGCACAACTTGGCACTGGTCTCAGCAGGCAATAAAGAAACATGTGTTCATACAGAATTCAGTGAGAACGTATTCACTTGTTGCCTTGTGTGTGTTGTTCATTCGCTATTTCTATCCCTGTGTACAAGTTTTAACCCATTTCTGTTTCACAACTGGACCCTCAGGTAGGCAGCGCATGAGCAGCATTACCCTGCATGCTTTGCTTGTTACAACTTGTCCAACAATGGCTGCAGAGTGGCAACACAAAATTCCAACTTTGGTTTTAAAGATTTCTTTTTTGCAGAGTGCAGTTAAAGGTTGAGAGATGAGTTTATACATATAGGAACCCAGTGTGGTGGCAGCAAAAGTGTTCAATTTAGGTGGTAAAAATAGAAAAAGGCTTGGAAGCTCACATTATGCAAATGTTTTAATGCCTTATCTTCAGGGGGGGAAAAAAGCTTTGCAATTCTCTTTGGCAGTTGTGACAAAACACTGAAGCGAAAAAAGGATGTTTTTGTTCTCATTTTGTACGTCTCTTTGGTTGTACTTATATGTTTTCCTTTGTTCAAAATGTTTGACACGGTGAGCAACGTGCCATTTGGCTTAATTTCTTCAGATTATTTATCACAGTTTATTTTCAGTTCTATCAGCCTGGAGACATTTACTTCCTCAGTGAACATTTCGGAGCAGTGCAGCTTTTAGTTGAGCGTTTTTAATGAGGTCTAATTTGGGTGGGTCTGCTGAAAGATAGCCATCAACCGCTGCCTTTCATTACGGCTGCTGTTTAGATTAGCTGAGGAGGGGAATGAATCCGCTTGACAATACGTTTTAGAGGAGCCATGCGCAGTGCAAATGAAAAAATCATGTCTTATATAAATGTTTCTCTTCCTGTCTTCATACAGATGCACCACAGTTCTTCCCGACCTTCCATCCACCCGTGCCAATCGATGACAGACATACGCAGGGGCGTTACATCTACGAGCCTTCCCCCGTGCCCCCTCTTCACGTGTAAGTCTCTCTCAAACACACACGGACACTCTCATTAAACTGCTTTTGATCATAGCTGAGAACACGTTTCATTCAGTCAGATGTGACAAAAGGTCACATTTTACTTTATCAAAGTAGACTTACAGATACTTTAAGAAGGAAGACTGATAGAAGTGAAAAAGTACAGGCTCTGAAAAATAAAAAGCAGCCCTCAGGGGCGCAGACGGCCTAGCGGTTAGGTTATGCTCCATGTACTTAGGTAGAAGGTCTGGGTTCAAATCCAACCTGGGGGTCCTTTCCTGCACAACATTCCCCACTCTCTCCGATTCCCTACTCTATCCACTGTCCTATCAAATAAAGGCAAAAAGCCCCAAATTAAACATCCTGATAATGATGAACTCTCACACTGATTGATGTCGTCTGTAAGGCTGGCGGATTCACATTCATCAAGGGCTCTAGATATTCTTCCTGTCGGTCGCTAAACACCATGCACTTCTTCCTTAAGTTTCCCTCTCTTGTCTGTGTCATCTTGATACGCCTTTTATGATAATCTAGTCATGTTACAAGTGTCGCTGAAGGTGAACAGATTGACATTAGGTTTAAGTCGTCTTGATTTAAACATGCAGTTTTTTGCTCCTAAATCTTGGTATGAGCCACAGAGCCTCCATAAACTTGATTATTTCACAAGCTTGGAAGATCATCAGAAAGTATAGATGATATTTTGGTCAGCAAATGCACATCTCTTTGTTCCTGCATATTCATAATTTGGTGTCATTTTTTATTTGTCAGTCAAAACTTTGTCACAACTTTTTATGCTTCTGTCTTTGCCGTGCAGGATGCCCTTGTAAAATACTTTTTTCCTCCACTAGATAAAAAAAAGGTAACTGCTGAAAAAACAGAAAAAAAACAGACGCAATCTTTAAAGCGAAAGTAACAAGTGTGCTTTAAGAAAACAAGCTGGTTACAGACATTTGTGTTGAAGTGAAGGTGTGTTTTAAAATGCTGTCAAAGAAATAAATACTCAAATAAAGACCAGGCACATGAACGCACTAATTGGAACTTCTTTACTTTATATTTCTGGATTCAGCTGCATCACACTAATCATTTACGAGCTCCCGAATCCTAACGGCGATACAAATCAACGTCCTGAACTTCCTTCCGCCTGTGGGCGTGGAGCGTCCTCCTCGTGGGTGCTGTGGGTGCCTCTCGTTACCTTCCAGGATCAAAGGCCACGGCCTCTGTACTCGAGCAACATGATCCACATGTCAGAGACACGCAAATGAACACGTGTCAGAGACGTGGAAATGAGAGCGGGTTGAGGGGGGAGCCTGGGAGCGTGCGACTCTCATAAGAGCAGTGATCAAGCCCTGTCAAGAGAGGGAAAGCGATTCCTCCGCTGACATCTACCCGATTCTGACAGACACACACCGACTCCTGACACATGAACTGTATACAAGTTACCAGCCTGCCTTATCCAATCACATGCATGTATGGGCTATGAGCTATGAAGCAAAGAAAAGTCGCCATTTATAGAAAAAGGAAGTATTCATACAGCGACCAATTTCATTAGAAATCATGCTAATGGTGAAGTGCTGTTGAAATGACACTTTTACAGTCGTGTCATTTATAATTTCTGATATATTATCTTACTCCACGTCTTGATTGATCAGCAAGTTGGAAGTCGAAATATGAAAGCGAAATGTGGCCATATTTGAAGTTAAACAACATATTTAATGACCTGTTATCAGACCAGAGCTAACGTTAGCCTCTAGCCAATTACGAGCTTACATAACCGCATTAGCTTGGACGCGGTTTAAAACTCATATTACCGATTGGTAGCATTACATGATAAAACAGGAAAGGCATTTATTTTCAGAATTTTTAATGTTAGCTAAATTTGTACGTTCTGGAAACATTACAAGCGCTCCTAGCTTATGTTCTGTTTTCAAGGAAGTGGTTGAATGTGCTAAAGTTAGCATGTTAGCTGTTGGGTAATAAGGGGCTAATGGGTTATCAAATATGCTGTTTTACTTTAAAATATCGCCTTACGTTCCTCCGCATTTGAGAAATTGAATGTACTTAATTTGTTTTTTTAAATGGGATGCCGTAAAATGACAAAGATTGTCAGATATGCTGCGTTTATATGACTCACAACCTGTGACTTACACCAGCTTTTGAGCTAACCATCCTGAGTGACATCGAAGGAAAATCACCAGCGTGTGATTACGGTGAAGAACAAAAGTCTCCAATTTCGCTGGCGTGCCTATGATGGTGCTTCAAAGCGCTCTGTTGCACAAATCTCCTCCCTTTGAGCTACTTTCTATCATACTTTTTGTCTCTTTTGTGCCCTGCTTTATTTGTATTCTTGCGTTCAAACTGTAAAAAAAAAAAAAAAAAAACACAAGGAGATGCGTCATTGTCCTTGTGGAGCTTGTTTCCTTACCGCAGACACGGAGGAAGCGATCACGGCGCGACGGGGACAAATTGGATGGGGCAGCTACTTGGGCCGCATTATGTTTGATATTCTTCATCATTATCAACTCCCCCTCTTCTCCTCCTCAGGAGTCATATCTCTCCCTTGCTGATGTGCCACTAAGCGTAATGAATTTTTTATGTCCCCCCCCTCACTCTCTCCGCTACCCCACCTCCGGCCCACCCTACCTCTCAACCCCTCATCTCCTGCAGCAGAAGGGGGGGGGGGGACAAGGGGGAGAGAGGCGAGGAAATAAAAAAGGGAGGTGATTGATGTCCCGTGTCACTGCAAACAAAATGGCAAATATAATTTAGCATTTAGCTTATGCAGAGATAATGGGGCGAACACGCGCCGGCAACACAGGCGCGAACAAACAGCCTGGCTTGTTATCCGTCAGGGGTGCTTTGCTACGATGTGGAGCACAGGTTAGGGAGGGGGTTGAAGGAAATGAGGACGGGGGAGGAGGGACAACACGGAGCCAGGGAATTGAATTAAGGGTGGGAGAAGTTTCGCGGCGCCGGTGTCTTCAGTCACTCCGTGCGGACAGGAGTTATCTGCGCGCTTGGTTTGCTGTCAGCAGAGACACCGCCGTGCTCTGCTTTACTACTTAGGGCCTATTTATCCAAACCATTAAGCAACGAGCTGTTTAATATGACACACTGCGCTGAGGGAAACTATTTGTCATTATTATAAGACAGCTGTTTAGGGGCC
>NC_089214.1:6076442-6083942 GCF_963930695.1 Labrus bergylta | reverse complement strand
GTAATACAACCAACCACATACCTGTAGTGACCATGTTACCATTATCTTTTAACATGATTAAAACATACATTAAACATGAGCCCACAATACCAGGATAAAAAAGTGGTATGGATGGTCCATGTGCATAAGTAGCTGTTACTCATAGATAACAGTACAAAATACTAGCTCTGCCAGTGCATAGTATGATAGATACATAAAGAATTATTATAAAAAAGCAGTCAAGTGTGTAAATATACAGTTTGATATATGCAGCTCAGGCTAAAGTTTAAAAGTGTAAATGTCTTTTGTCCTTACTTAAAGGGGTTTCGTTATAAAGTGCAATTGCAGTAGGTAAAAAAGTATTTTTAAATCTGTCCTTTTTGCAGCATAGCTGCCGTAGCCTCCCACTAAAAACACTCTTTTGTTCACATACGAGATTGTGTAAGGGATGTATGTTATTCAAGATTGGGCCAGTGATTCGTATAAGAGGCAATAATGACTTTTTCCTGTTAATGATCAACTTTTATTCTTCTAACATATTTCTATAATACTACGTCATGTTGGAGCTCTGTAATCACATGCTAACATGCTATAACCAAGATGTGAGGGCGCTAAATATCAAATTGTGAAAATATTATGATAAGAGAGAGATAAAGAGAGAGCTTTGACTTAGGCTACGGACTGAATTGCAGATAAGAAACGATAATTGAAATATAATGACGTTGTTGCTCTGTTTAACTCAACGGAGCACTGAGGGAATGCTACTTTCAAAATCATGCTAGTTTTCGAAAATTACCAACCCTGCCTTTAATATAGGACTCTGTCAATCAAAAGAGAACTTATTACTGGGATCCATTGTCATCTTGTCATTCGGCCATTCTGACATGGCAAAAACAAAAAGTCATAAATGTATGTGTTTTCTAGAAACATTCACTGAAAACTGCTCAGGACGTGATGTCTGCGAGAACTACCCTGTCTACTCATTCTGGAAAAGAGCCTGAGCTGCAGTAAGTGGCAACAACAGTTAACTTCTTTTTTTTTATTACGGTCAATACAACCGTAAAGAGCAATTCTCTTGTAGTGCTTAACATGTAAGGTTTGAAGATACAGCAAAGAGGACATGGGAAAAACATGCCAGAGACAACACAGGAGGGGAGGGTATTTTTTTTACCAGAATCCCACTGTGACATCACAAGGAGAACAAATCTGAAACAGAGCATTGTTCTCTGTGTTGTAAGACTTATGCAGACCACAAACAAAGGACTGGGTGGGTTTATTTCACATTGTGTGACGGCCCTGGCCATGGTGTTTGGGCCTGGTACTGCTTGTGTTTTGTGTTTCAGGGTTTGGCGTCATCTGGTGGTTGGTGGTGGCATGCCTGCTGGGCGTTGGGAGACTCGCCCACCTACCTGCTGATTGCAGATGGGCTTCACCTGAGTGGAAGGGCATACAAGCCAGGCTGCCAGAGCTTTCTGTCGGTTCCTCGGGACAGACTGGACTTATTTCCCTTTGCCCTTGCATTTTTGGTTGTTCTGAAATGAACTGAAACTAAAGAAGCAAGTTGACTGTGTGGACCTCCATTTTGAATGTTAGGGCCTACACGAGCTGGCCGTAACACATTGTATGGGTCAGTAAGTACTCAGGTTACCCAAATATATGTTCAAAAACACTGTAAAAGTGAATTTTTCAGGATATGTCTACTTTAATGAAAATTTGTGTTGGTAAAAAGAAGTTTGCAAATATATTCCCGATGAATGCTTTCACATTTGATGAAAAACACAATAGAAACAGCATTATCTTTGGTACAATTTATATAAGTAGAGTGTAAAAATATACATGTCCAACAGCAGTGTTGTTCTATTTATAATCCAAGAAAAATTTGTAAAAAACTTGCTGTTGCATGTTTATATTTTCACAAAACGTCTTTCTTCTCCTCTCTTTATGTTCTCTGTGTGATGGACCTGTTGTCCAGATATAATATGTGCTGTCATTTCTTCATGTCTATAGTTTGCGGAACATGCCTGTGGAAATGTTACAGCACTGCTAAGTGGATATGCTGAAAATCCGTTTAATCCCAATAGGTAGATACTTAACTTTTTCCAGTCCACCTTTTTATGAACAATTGTTAATGACAAAAACTTTTTTTGTTATATCACCAAAAATGATAACAATGCATTATCATGAATAATCTATTTTCAAATTAAATGTTGTTGTAGTTTAGCAGTTGTTGTTTTGTCAATTAACTTGAGAGCTGCATATTGCCGACACTTTTAAAATGCGTTGATTTAATTCAATAAAGCGACTTTGTCTTTAATGTTTTTGATAGTACATTCGGGAAAGTCGTGTTACCAGAACTGAAGTTCCCCAGAGTGAGATACCTGAATGTTATTCTAGTCATCAGACACAAATATGAGTAAGATACTGCTTTTGTTGTTGTGAGTCATGGTTTTGACTTAGACTTTTTAAAAATATTGTAAATATAAAATATTTTCTCTATGCATATTATTTATAAGATGGTAATGTAATGTTTAAACAACTGATAACTTGCGGTGTTCTTGCACAGTGTTTGTTTCGCAACAGGTTTTTGAACTAAGAGACTGAAGCTTTTTGGTGTAGTTCTCTGAAATAGGTGAAGTTGTGACTCTGAGAATTTAAAGGGCATATGTGAAAAACTGGATCCAAAAGTAAAATATACTTGCATGCACGTATCTGAGTAAATATGGTGAGATATACAGATCTAAATCCATCCATCCATTGATAAATCACTCCATCCATCCATTGACACATCCATACTTACATGCATACTGGGGGGGTACAATAACACAAAGCTTCATAACTTCACTTGTTTCTTTGTCTCTCATTGCAGAGATCAGATCAAGGAGTGCACCTCAGATACAAATAAAGGCTGTGGAACCTGTCTGGTTAAACTGCAAGGCTTAAAATGAAATGAACAAGAAATCTTCTAATTGTTGCTTTTTTTGGGATTATTACCTCATCTTTGACCAGAGTAATATCTGATCTGATGTAGCAGAATTACTTCAATTTTTGCATGCACCCTCACGTTTTCTTTTTCACTGTGAGAAGTTTTTTAGGGGAATCTTTCCTTATCCAAATTGACACTCTCTGAAAAGAGGATGTGATATGCTGCTGGTTTTTGATAACTAAAATGCAGAGCACAGAGTCAGAGGCAGAGAGTAGGTGCAGATGAAACTTGAATTTCTCTTGGTCATGGGTATGCATAGGAAAAGCCACGGGCAGGAAATGGAGCTGAGCAAGGCAGGCGAGTTTGCAGGGGGGAAGGCCAGTTAGTTTGAGTCCAGAATGTGTGCTGAGTTAATCCAGTTGACGTAGGAGTGAGATGGCGGCAGGAGTTGAGCGGAAGGTAACTTTAGGCAAAGGTGAACAAGTGTGAGTCATTTGCATGAAAATTGGCTGACTGCGATTACAGAGTCTACAGTCTGGCAGAGTGGTGGAGTTGAAGCCCAGTATTTGAAGCAGAGTTGCTTGGTTTGCAGCTGCAGTCCAACTCCTGCATCAAGCACACACACACACACACACACGCACACGCACGCACACACACACACAGGAACGATTCCTAAGTGTGATTATTGATTATTTGAAAGCATTGTGATGTCATTTTGAGGAGTAAATATGCCAAGGAATGTCCGAATGGTTCTTTTCTTTTCTGTGATTGTGAGTAGTTTGTTTTAGTGATTTTTAAATGTTCTATTTTAATGTTTCTTCTGTCATGATGCTTTTGATGTCTTATTTGAAGCACTTTTAATTGCCTTGTTGTTGATGAAATGTGCTATATAAATATATTAGTCTTGCCTACTGTGTACAAAGATGAGGACAGGGATATGTGTAGTTTGAGTTATGAAGTTCATCATTAAAGAACCAGATAATCTTATGGTTCTGATTTTATTTGACTTAATTGGGTTTACAAATCATCAAGACAGTCATCCTTCAGGACTTATAACTAGTGAATGGTTTCAGCTCCTCCAGGATAAAAAGTCTTAAAGCAACAATATGTAAGTTTTCCACCTTTTAAATAGTCGTTTCAAAGGTTACTTTAATAGTACAATAACTTTCAACAGGGAGATTGGCGTCTCTCTCATGTCCATCATACAGCCCTATTGCCTGTTGACTGTGCTGTGTAACTTTGGCAGCGGCCCGCGGTCATCTCATAAGAAGTACGACTTTATGGCTCTTGTTCACACAGTAGCCTTCAGTTATAAACAGAAGGTGGGTAGCCCGTCTCTGTACAGTTTGATACATCAGCTGAGGCTAAGAGGAAAAGGTCGCTGGCGAGCTGCTGACATGGGAGTGGTTATTTTATTCCATCCCACCCAATCCAGATGCAATGACTCCCATCCCATCCTGCTCCCATTTAGTTTAAAAAAAAAAAACAACAAAAAAAACGGGCAGAGATTACAATCGAGCTCTGTCATTGTTGTCACGTTAAGCAGCTTTAGCAGATGCAGAAAGTCATCAACCCAAGATATGTCTCGAGTTTGCATACAAATAAATAAATAAATACATCTTATGCCAACACATTGTCTTTCCATTTCGATCTGATTTTTTTTTTTCCTATATTTGTTTATTTTGACAGGGACAGTGTACAGCCTATTAGCTGTACCAAAGTTAGCTATAATGTTTAAAATGAATATTTCATCATATTTTCTTTAAAACTACAAAATAACTTTGTGATTGTTTGTGCATTATGGTAACAGCTGGTTGTGAAAGTTGCTGGTTCAGAAAACTGATCTTTAAATATAATCAAATGTAACTGGTTTGAGAGATAATGGTCCCCAGTGTGTTTGGTCACAGAGTAGTATAAAAAGTGATAACCTTTGGCAGAGTTTGGACTTTTGCATCACAAGGCAGACCGTGAAAAGAAGACTTCCACAGAGCTTTATTTTATACAAGAAGCTTTAAAATGGTTTCCAAAAAGGCTTTGGCCATCGGGGTTATTGTCACTGTCGTGGTTGTCGTGGTTATTGTTGTTCCTTCGGTACTTCTGACTAAAAAAGCTGAGTTCAGGGAAACATTCATGAAGAAGTGTTTGGAGTTTCCAGAGGAAAAACACATGTAAGTCTCTGTATTTCAGTTTGTTGAAACTGAAAGATTGTTGTTGAAACTTTGTTGTTTGTAACTAAACACCATATTTTCAGTTGTACTGCTCTACCCTGGAATTTAAAAAAATGCATTTAGAACGTCAATGTATGAACTTCGAGAGGGAGGGGGGCGGGGCGGGGGGTAAACTCCCCCACTCACTGCTTCGCACCGTTATCAGCCGCAACATGATACAATGTTTGCCCCACACACACAGTGGCTCAGGCTCAGGCTCAGGGCGCAGTGCGCATGTGTGTGTGTGGGGGGAGAGCGAGTGAGTGAGGAGAGAGAGAGAACGAGGCGAGTGTGTGTGTGTGTTCGGCAGGTGTGTGCGAGAGGTAGTGATGGGAAAAGCAGTTCTTTTCAGTGTAATGAATCAGTAGAATCAGTTCAGTAAAGTGATTCGTTCAAAAGATTCGTTCACCGAATCGTTCAGTACTTCTCCGCAGCTCTGCCTGTGAATCAAAATTTAATAAGCTGAAACACAGCCAAACGTTTAGTTCTGCTCGCGATCGTACTGAGAACAGCCGGTTCGTTCACTGAACGAACTGAACGAGAGCTCCGCTCTTCCTCTCAGTTCGTTCAGTGATTCACAGCGGAGCTCTCGTTCAGTTCGTTTAATGAACGAACTGAACGAGAGCTCCGCCTCCGAGTCACTCTCTTCCTCTCAGTACGTTCAGTGAACGAAACACTGACTGAACGTGAAAGATCGAGTCAACAGCCTCAGTCACACACACACACACTGTACTGACTGAAACACGGTCGTTAGTAGATGTTAAAACAGTCAGCTGAGTGAAATTAAGTTGGATATAAAAGCCGTTTGTAAACTGACAGCAGCTATAAAAAGCACATACATTTTCGCGACACCTGAATGTTAAATAATATATTTGCTACTTTCTCAATTTTGGAGACATGAGAGGGAGAAGTAGGGGCGGGCTTTTGTGACAAAGAGCTCCCGACCGATTCCGTCCTGTTGGTTCAGTCAGTACGTATCACTGACATGAAAGGAGAGGGAGGGCGGGCTTTGAGCGACTCTTACGGTCTGGAGAGAGAGAGACACGAGACGGGAGAGAGGAGAGCGCAACTGAAGTTGAGAAATGAACGACTCTTTTCAGTAACTGATTCAGTTCAGGTCGTTCACCCAGATGATTTGTTCGCTTTGAACGAATCGTTCACGAACTACACATCACTAGCGAGAGGCAGTGAGGCACGTTATGATGCCGGGGACCGGAGCAGAATAAGCAGGGCACGGGGGTAAACTCGCCCACTCACTCCTTTTGCGCCGTTATCTGCCGCAACATGATACAATGTTTGCCCCACACACACAAATACACACACACACACTTGACTCCCCACTGTTCGCCGAGTCGGGTGACGAGGCTTTTATAGGTTTGGTGACGTAGTAATTCACTCCTACGTAATACTGTACTCCACAAAGCCGAATTAAAAATAGAATTTTTCAAACGGAAGGGCAGACACTCCGCACATTTCTAACACAATATTTAAAATTTAAATACTTTGTACTCAAATGTTGAGATTGGGACTTGGATTGATCCATAACACTACTTAATACTCAGATACAGAAGTTTATAGTTGAAAAAAGTGGTTTTAGTAACCTCAGTATTGTTAACCTCTGTAACCTCAGTATTGTTAACACTATTTTGTTGATGAAATCGACTACGGTATTTATTTACATTTATTTTTCAGCTGTGAAACTATTTGGACTAACTTTGAACTGGCCTACGTAGGAAAGGAGAAATGTAACTTTTCTGACCAAAACTATGATCAACTCTTGGCTGAGACCCCCTTCAAGCATCCATGTGGCAAAGTAAACATATGATCAGCCTTAATCACATTAATTAAAGCAGATTCTTATGTGTATACGTATTTACCAACGTCACATCAACTCTTCTGGTATTAGACGATGTTCTGGAGCAAAACGAAGGATTTGGTCCATAAGTTCACCAAGAAGAGAGATTGCTTCTTCACCTTGGAGGACACTTTGTTGGGATATGTGCTGAATGGACTGAGCTGGTGTGGGGAAAAGGGAAACAATGGTAAGATTCATGAGTCACAGTGTATGGCATATAGCCTTAAAAATGGAAACAGATTGGTGTAGCAGCTAAAAAGACAAAAACTTGCATGCATCAACCCCACACAAATACACGGATAAATACATCATTCATCCAAATGTTTAAAGCCAATCTTTACACAAGAACTGTATTGTCTCCTCCATTGATTGTGTAGTGGCTGTGTAGTCTACTATTGTATTGTGTGATAAACCAGGCGTAAATATTCACATTTGGCTCCAACACGCTTTCAAGTAATAAGCTGCAGATATTGCACAGGAACACGACAGTGCAAATTGGCCAGTTTATATTTAAATGTATTAAAACGTAAATGTAC